>NC_058520.1:185041620-185241620 GCF_904849725.1 Hordeum vulgare subsp. vulgare | reverse complement strand
AAAACAACCAAAGAAGACAAGATAACAGCTTGAAACCATCAAAAATTATAGATACGTTTGAGACGTATCAAGCATCCCCAAGCTTAACTCCTGCTCGTCCTCGAGTAGGGAAGTGATAAGAATGAATTTTTGATGCTTTCATGCTACCTAGCATAGGTGTCCTTTGTAATTCCTCTTATGTGACGTGAATGTTCAGATCCATTAGATTCAAAACAATAGTTTGCAATTGACGTGGAAACAATAATAATTCAAGCAAACTAGCAAAGTAATCATGAACTTTCAAAATAACAAGGCCAAAAGAAAGTTATCCCTACAAAAGCATATAGTCTGGCTATGCTCTATCATCATTGCACAATGAATTTAAATCATGCACAACCCCGGTATTGGGCAAGTAATTGTTTCACACCTTTACTTTCTCAAACCTTTTCAACTCTCACGCAATACATGAGCATGAGCCATGGTTATAGCACTATAGATGGCGTGGAATGCAGTGGAGGTTGCAAGACAAAAAGGAGAAGATAGTCACATTAACTAGGCATATCAATGAGCTGTGGAGATGCTCATCAATAGATATCAATGTGAATGAGTAGGGATTGCCATACAAATGATGCACTAGAGCTACGAGTATGTGAAAGCTCTTAAAGAAAACTAGTGGGTGTGCATCCAACTTGCTTGCTCACGAAGACCTAAGGCAATTTTGAGGAAGACTATCATTGGAATATGCAAGCCAAGTTATATAATGAAAATTTCCCACTAGCTATATGGTGGTGACAAAACGAGAGACTCTCAATCATGAAGATCATGGTGCTTAATATGCACAAGTGTGGAAAAAGTGGTAGCATTGTCCCTTCTCTCATTTTTCTTTATTTGGTGGGCTCTTTGGCCTCTTTTTTTAGTGGGCTTCTTTGGCCTATTTTATTTCCTCACATGGGACAATGCTCCATTAATGATGATCATCACACTTTCAACTCAAAACTTAGAGCAACTATGACTCTATATGGAATGCCTTTGGTAGTGTACCATGGCAATGATCTAGCATGGCATAGACATCAAATGGAAACATCACCCTAGCTATCTTACGATCATGCAATGGCAATGTAGACGTGGTGGCACATGTCATGGTGGTAGTTGCATGGCAGTATATCTCGGAATGACTTTGAAAAAGCCATAACAGGTAGCTATGGTGGCTGTTTTGAGGGAGGCTAATGGTGGGTTTTGTGCACCGGCGAAAGTTGCAGAACACTAAGAAGATAGTGATGGTGGAAGGTGAAAGTGCATATAAACCATGGACTCAACATTAGTCATGAAGAACTCATATACTTGTTGCAAAAGTTTTATTAGTAATCGAAACAACGCATTCAACGCATACTCCTAGGGGAAGGGTTGGTAGGTATAAACCATCGCGCGATCCCGACCGCCACGCAAAGGATGACAATCAATATACTAATCATGCTCAGATTTCATCACATAGCGGTTCACCATACGTGCATGCTACGGGAATCACTAACTTCAACACACGTATTTCTAGATCCACAACACCTTACGAGCATGACTTCAATATTACCATAACCACAACTCAAAACTAATTGAGATGAATCAAACTTCTCTAACTATTCAATGCACATGAAGGTGGAAGTTTTTGTATCCCTTTGGATAACTACCTCTTTTGAGACTACTTTCAAAGCATAGATCAACTACCAAGCCACGCACCGCTGTTCTCTAAAATATATAAGTGAAGCACATAGAGCATTAGTATCTAGCTCAAAAGATATAAGTGAAGCACATGTGAGCTGAATTGTCTACCAAAAGATATAAGTGAAGCTCGACAAAATTACGGTGTGTGCATGTCTCTCTCTCTAGGTGTGCAGCAAGGATGATTGTGACACAACAAAAATAAAATACTCCTACGATACAAGACGCTCCAAGAAAAAACACATAACATGTGGTGAGTAAAAATATAGCCCCAAGTAACGTTACCGATGGATTGAAGACGAGAGACGGGATGCCTTCCCGGGGCATCCCCAAGCTTAGGCTTTTACGACATCCTTGAATCTCTTGGGGTGCCTTGGGCATTCCCAAGATTGAGCTATTGCCACTCTTTATCTCTTTGTCCATAAGAACTTCACCCAAAACTTGAAAACTTCACAACACGAAACTTAAACAGAAACTCGTGATAACATTAGTACAAGAAAGCAAACCACCACTTCCTTAGGTACTGTAGAAAACTTAAATTCTGCTTGTGCTGATGTTGGATTACTGTACTTTCAATCTTCCATGGCTAATACCCCCCGATACTATCCATAGTTTCATCAAAATAAGCAACCAACACAACAAAAACAGAATCTGTTAACAGCAGACTAGTCTGTAGCAATCTGTATGTTTCGTACACCTCTGGTACTTCCAAAATTCTGAAAACTTACGAACGTCTGTAGAATTTGCGTAGCAATCAGCAGCAAAAAGAATCAACTCAAAATCTCTTACAGAAAAAAATTGAAAATACTTTTTGTGAGCAGAAAGTTTCTGTCTTTTCCAGCATGACCAAACGATCATCCCCAAGACTAATCATAACGGTTTTGCTTGGCACAAACGCAAAAGAAAACACAAAAAACACAATCATAACAGAATTATGAAAGTGCGGAAAACAAAAAACAGAAAGAAAAATGATATATTCGTTGGGTTGCCTCCCAACAAGCGCTTTTGTTTAACGCCCTTAGCTAGGCGAAAGGTGATGAAATCACGTATAGTCATCTTTGGTGCTCAAACCATAGGTAGCCCTCATCATAGATTCATAAGGCAATCTTATTTTATTTCTAGGAAAGTGCTCCATGCCCTTCTTTAAAGGAACTTTAAATCTAATATTCCCTTCCTTCATATCGATGATAGCACCAATAGTCCTTAGGAAAGGTCTACCAAGAATAATGGGACATGAAGGATTGCAATCTATGTCAAGTACAATGAAATCCACGGGTACATAGTTCTTATTTGCAACAATAAGAACATCATCGCTCCTTCCCATGGGTTTCTTGACAGTAGAATCCGCAAGATGCAAATTCAGAGAACACTCTTCAATCTCATGAAAACCAAGAATATCACATAAAGACTTTGGAATCGCGGAAACACTAGCACCCAAATCACACAAAGCATTGCACTCATAGTTTTTAATCTTGATTTTGATAGTAGTTTCCCACTCATCATGAAGTTTTCTAGGTATAGAGACTTCTAATTCGATCTTCTCTTCAAGAGATTTCATCATAGCATCTACGATATGCGCGGTAAAGGCTTTTCTTTGGCTATAAGCATGTGGAGAGTTTGCAATGGATTGCATCAAAGAAATGCATTCAAACAAGGAGCAATTATCATAATTGAATTCCTTGAAATCCAAAGTGGGAGTTTCATTACTACCCAAAATTTTGAATTCTTCTACTCCACTCTCCACACCTTTATCATCAGGATAGGTGGACTCCGAATCATTGGGGCGTTTTACAACCAAAGTGGATTCATATCCAACCCCTCCATAAGTAGGTTTGACACGCGAAAACAAAGATTCAAGAGGAGACACACCAAGCACTTTAAGATCTTCGTGATTTGCATCACTAGAACGCACCCTTTTAAACCATTCATGTCTAGCGCGAATTTGGGCGGTTCTTTCTTTGCTCTCATTCATGGATATACGCATAGCTTTCAAAGTTTCATCCAAGTTGACATTGGGAGGAGCACATCTAACTTTCAAAGCATCAATATCACAAGACATCCTATCAACGCTCTTAGCCAAATCGTCTATTTTGAGTAGTTTTTGCTCTATGGACGCATTGAAAATATTTTGAGAGTTGATGAACTCTTTGATATTACTCTCTAAATCAGAGGGTAATTTGTTGTGATTTCCATAAGTGTTGCCGTAGGAATTGCCATAATTGTTAGGGGAGTTACTAGGAAAAGGCCTAGGAACATAGTTTCCTCTAAAAGCATTGTTGTTGCCAAAATTGTTCCTACCAACAAAATTCACGTCCAAACTAGCATTGCTACTCTCAATCAAAGAAGATAGTGGCATGTCATTAGGATCTACGGTAGCGTTTCTACTAGCAACCAAATTCATCAACTCGTCCATCTTAGCACTAAGCGAGTTAATCTCTTCTATAGCATGCACCTTTTTGCTAGCAGGCGACCTTTCAGTGTGCCACTGAGAGTAGTTGGTCATGATATTGTCTAGGAGTTTTGTAGCGTCACCTAACGTGATTTCCATGAATGTTCCACCTGAGGCGGAGTCCAAGATATTGCGAGAAGCGAAATTCAAGCCAGCGTAAAACATTTGTATAATCATCCACAAATTCAAGCCATGAGCGGGACAATTTCTAATCATAAGCTTCATCCTCTCCCAAGATTGTGCAACTTGTTCATGATCAATTTGCTTGAAATTCATGATATCTTTACGTAAGGAGATGATCTTTGCCGGCGGAAAATACTTGGATATGTAAGCATCTTTGCACTTATCCCAAGAATCGATACTATTTTTAGGCAAAGAAGAAAACCAAGTTTTTGCACGATCTCGCAACGAGAAAGGAAAAAAGTTTCAACTTAATCACGTCATTATCCACATCGCTTTTCTTTTGCATATCGCAAATCTCAATGAAGGTATTGAGATGGGATGCCGCATCTTCACTAGGAAGGCCAGAGAATTGCTCTTTCATAACAGGATTCAGCAAAGCTGCGTTGATTTCATACGATTCCGCACTAGTGGTGGGAGCAATTGGAGTACTAATAAAATCATTATTATTAGTGCTCGAGAATTCGCAAAGTTTGGTGTTTTCAGACATGATGACTTCAACAAACAAACAAGCACACAAGCAAGCGAGAAAACCGGCAAAGACAAAAGAAAACGGCGAAAGCGAAAGTCGAATGAAAACGGCAAATGTGAAGTGGGGGAGAGGAAAACGAGAGGCAACTGGCACCAAAAGTAAATGCAAGAGAAGAGTTTGTGAGACCTACTTGGATAGATCATGATTTCTCCTCCCCGGCAATGGCGCCAGAAATACTTCTGATGTCAGCTGTGCTTCCCTTGCAACGGCGCAGATATATTTCTGCTACCTCAAAAATATCTCCGGCAACGGCACCGGAAATTTTCGTGTCGACGGAACCAGGAATCCTTCAGCTACGGCTACGCCTTAAGAGACTTCCTAGGAAAGTATGCAAAGGATTTCCCCCGTGGCCTTGGAGCCTTGCGTTGGTGTTCCCTCAAAGCGGAAAGGGTGATGTAGCACAGCGGTGGTAAGTATTTCCCTCAGTTTGAGAACCAAGGTATCAATCCGATGGAGGAGTATCTCAAGATCTTGCACAAACACAAAAACTTGCTCCCAACGCTATGAAGGGGTTGTCAATCCCTTATAAATTGTTTGCCAAGTGAGAACTGAAAGCAACAAAGTAACAAAGCAAAGTAAAAGCGGAGGTGTAAACAATGGATGTGAATAGATCCGGGGGCCGTAGTGTTTACTAGTGACTTCTCTCATGAAAGCAAGTAGACGGTGGGTGAACAAATTACTGTCGAGCAATTGATAGAACCGCGCAAAGTCGTGACGATATCTATGCAATGATTATTTCTATAGGTATCACGTCCAAAACAAGTAGACCGATACTGTCTGTATCTACTACTATTACTCCACACGTCGACCGCTATCCAGCATGCATCTAGTGTATTAAGTCCATAAGAACAGAGTAACGCCTTAAGCAAGATGACATGATGTAGAGGGATAATCTCAAACCAATGATATAAACCCCATCCTTTTACCCTTGATGGCAACTACTTGATGTGTGCCTTGCTGCCCCTACTGTCACTGGGAAAGGTCACCACATGGCAGAACCCAAAACCAAGCACTTCTCCCATTGCAAGAATCAAAGATCTAGTTGGCCAAACAAAACCCAAGACTCGGAGAGACTTACAAGGATATCAAATCATGCATATAAGAAATCAGCAAAGACTCAAATATATATCATAGATAATCTGATCACAAATCCACAATTCATCGGATCTCAACAAACACACCGCCAAAGAAGATTACATCAGATAGATCTCCATGAAGATCATGGAGAACTTTGTATTGAAGATCCAAGAGAGAGAAGAAGCCATCTAGCTACTAACTACGGACCCGTAGGTCTAAAGTGAACTACTCACGAGTCCTTGGAGGGGCGATGATGATGATGAAGAAGCCCTCCAACTCCAAAGTCCCCTCCGGCAGGGTGCCGGGAAGGGTGTCCAGATGAGATCTCGCAGAAACGGAAGCTTGCGGCGGCGGAAAAGTATTTTCGAGGATCCCCTGATTTTTTGCGGAATATTTGGGAATTTATAGGCCAAAAACCTAGGTCAGGGGGCGGCCAGGGAACCCACAAGCCTGCCCACCGCCGCCTCCCCATCTGGTGGCGGAGTGGGGGCTTGTGGGCTCCGTGGAGCCCACCTCGCTTGGCCCAAAAGCCCCCTGGTCTTCTTCCGTTCGGGAAAAAATCATTTCGGGGTTTTTCTTCCATTTGGACTCCGTTCCAAAATCAGATCTGAAAAGAGTCAAAAACACGAAAAAAACAGGAATTGGCAGTTGGCACTGAATTAATAAGTTAGTCCCAAAAAAATATAAAAGGTACATAAAACAACCAAAGAAGACAAGATAACAGCGTGAAACCATCAAAAATTATAGATATGTTTGAGACGTATCACTCCCCCATCTCCTTCCCCTCCTCAAAACGCTCCCCGGGTTCCATAGGTATCCCGCTTGACTCTGGATTCGGACCTGCTCAAGGAGGAAGAGACAGTGTTGTATCATATAATGCCGGCGGCATGGTGGTATGGCTTACGGGCTCAGAGAGGGAAGTGCGAGAGGAGGCGGACGTGCTCGGGTGGCGGCGAAGAGTGGGAGCAGGAGGATGAACTAGTGCTAGGGTACGTCGTCCAGCTTAAATAGCCGGCTATGGATAAGGACGGGGAGCCGAAGTGGCGCCACGCGGCGTTCACACCATGCCGAAGATTGAGGCACTCCTCCTTCGGTAGCCAACGCCTTACGAAGGCCCAACCTGGACTTGCTTTCATTTTTGGGCAGACGAGTGGGCGAGCATAACCAACCTCTCGCAGATCTCCCAGTCATGCAACGATGTGGAGCCGTCCATGTGATCCAACGACACAGAACATGCATGCAGTCTGCCCTCAGAATTCCTTCTAGAAGACCATATCTGAGGACTATCTCTTGGCGCTGGGGCATGATCGGACGTTTGCAGTTCGACGCTAGGGTTTGGAGAGATGCTATGGGGTTTTGAGCCGGTCAACGGGGTTATCTTAGGTTTGACCAAATTTCTAATGACCATAACTAATTCCAAAAAAATCTAAAAATAGGAAACCTTCGTGGTTCGATGTTTATAAGACATAGTTACCATGAAAATATAAACTTGGTTTATGGACATTTTTATGAAAAATATTTTTTTGAGGTGAGCTACCATTTCCAAGTTCAAATGGGTAGAACTAATTCAAAAAAATGGAAGACATGCACACAATGTCGTTGTATGTGACATGGTTATGGAAACAAATCTTGGTTTATGGGCATTTTCATGAAAACTCCTTCACAAAAATGAGCTATCACGTACGAGGTTGTATAGAGTTCGAGAAGAGAGTGATAGTGGGTTTAGTTTTACAAAAAATAAAAAAATCAACAAAGCTTCATTTTAGTGTGAATAAGAAGGATGTGATCATTTTTTTCATTTTTTGCATTTTATAATTGTTTTTTAATGATTTCTACTAAAAATGGTCTATACCCTAACTTCGGAGCTCATCGCCATGCCATATTTCTCATGACTACGCATATACATCGGATTGATCATCTAACATGTATAATAATTCAAAGGGTTCGTTCAAATTAAAATTAGGATCAACAACAAACATAGGCTAACATGATAATTTGCAATAAATGGTTAGTTCAATGATATGTTTTTTTGGAGTGTATTTTTGTTTTGTTTGCTGTTAGATCATTGCAACATAGGCTTACATGATCATTGCTACGTCACATGAGAGAGCAATGGATTTAAAATTCAAAGCTTCGTTCTAATTCAAATTTTTCCTTAATTAAAGATCACATCACATTCAAGCCTCACATCACATCATATCACCATGCATTAACTTTAATTAAACATTAATTCCATGCATTAACTAAAAATAATAAAACTAAAATGAAAATGAGGAGGCGCACTGTGATGGGGATATGTACCTAGGGTAGGGTCTTAGGCCTGACCTACATGCCCTACCGAAGGGCACTACATTGGAGGACTTAAAGATTACAAGGAAGACTCCGAGTGGAACCACCATGGCGCATGAGTCACTCGACACTACATCCACTGGGAGATTTCTCCCTCCATTCGACAATTGCCTTTCACTCGGAAGAACCAGAAGCCAGTCGACCACAAAAGGTCAGAAGCCACTCCAACGAGGCAAATGGGAAGACATTCGACTGGACACCATAAGTAGCATTTATTACATACATTATCAGTAACGTTCACCTTTATTACCATGATCGAGCCCTTGGTTGCCCGGGATTGGTGAGGGGGAGCGCACTCTATATAAGCCACACCTCCCCTCTGGCACAAGGGTTCGCACCCCCTGTAACTCACATTTTCCACATGACAGACGCTCATGAGCACTGAGACGTAGGGCTGTTACCTCCATGAGAGGGGCGTGAACTCATACATTCGTGTGTACAAACTCATTGTAGCTAGGACTCTGCCCTCTCCCTACGTAGCCCTAACTTATACTGTCAGGCTCGTTCCCACGACAGTTGGCACCCACCGTGGGGCAGGCGTCTAGGCGACTTCCGGCAAGTTTGGATTCTTCTTCTTCGTCATGTCTTTCAACGACGGTTTGTTCATGGGCCACGAGATCCGTTTTGGTGCACTCACCTTTGTCGCGGATGACTCGACATGGCTTCAGGAAGCGCCTCTAGACGTTGAGGTGCTCCCGATCCGTGAGGCGATGCACTTCCGTGCAAGCTCCTGCGGCGTTCTTCTTCGGCAACCATCGACTTCGGTGTCGTTTGCCATCCCCGTTGTTTGTCGCCACAAGCGATCTGGTCGCTCGCGACTCCATCGTTGGGTGAGACATTGGGCGGCTCATCAGGCATCATGTCCACAGAATGCCGCTATCGAGCCCACCCAGTCTGACGTTGCTTCCGAGTGCGAGAACTACGACCCTGCATCCGAGATTTTTATGGCAGGTTCACTTCAAAGTTCGCCTGGCGTCGGCCGCAGCAACTATGAGATTGGAGGACCATCGAATGACCAGCAGTGCCGTGATGAGGAACCTCTCGACGAGCGCACCTGCCAGCGTCCACCGACTTCCAGTCGATGACAGCGTCAATTATTTCCGAGTGGATCTCAGAACAATGTTCATGTATTCCGTACTCCAGTTCTGAATGTTGCGGCTGCTGCTAGGATTGCAGATTCCATTCAATTGTTAGGTTTAGAGGCTGGCAGAGGTTTGGAGTAGATCCGAGCATTGCTTGAGGCAGCGCAACAGCAAAATGAAGTTGTTTCTTAGTCGCACAACAGGTTACACAGTGATTGACCCAGGGGAGACACAGTTCAGTCGACTCATAGCCCGGGATCACCTCTATGTTGTAGAGGTGGAGGTTATCGCGAAGATCAGTACAGAGATCAGGGGCGAGATCATTTTGCTCCTCCTTATCACCGTGGCAACTGTCGTTGAGTGCTTACTCCCCCGTAGAGTGGTACATATGTGCCCCGACACTATGATGATAGGCGCCAGTTCGGTGATGAGCGGAGTCCTGGGTTCGATGCGAGGAATGTACTCGCACAGAGGTGGATTGACAAAGGCAGGGCTCACAGAGATGGTTATGATAGAGATCATTCGAGTGGAAGTGGTGTCGTTGTCTCCGTCCCCGAGTGTTTCAGCAAAGTAATTCGATCCACTGAGATTCCCCCCAACTTCAGGTTGGCGGCTGGAATAAGGAAGTTCACTGGTGAGTCAAAGCGATAAACATGGTTAGACGATTACCGAGTTGCGGTGCATATCTTTGGAGGCAATGACAATGTAGCCATGAAGCATTTGTCTTTGATGTTGGACGGTTCAGCCCAAGCATGGCTTAATCAGTTGGCTCCTTCTAGCATCTTTTGTTGGGAGGACCTTGCCCGAGTGTTCGTGAGAACTTTCGAGGGCACGTGCAAACGTCCTGCTGGTTTATCTGAGTTGCAGCACTGTGTGCAGAAACAAAATGAAACTTTGAGATATTACATTAAGCGTTGGACCACCCTCCATCACACGGCGGAAAACGTTTCCGAGCACCAAGCCGTCTGCGCCTTCAAGGCTGGTGTTAGGTACAGAGAGCTTTACCTGAAGTTCGGTCAGACAGGAGATATGTCCTTAAGGAAGATGATGGAGATTGCCACCCGTTACGCCAATGGCAAAGAGGAGGATCGCCTTCACAGCGGCAAAGGAAAAGCAGTCGACAATGATGCTGGCGGCGGTAATTCCAATCAGAAACAAAAGTGCAAAACTGGCGGTTTCGCTCAGGGAAAAGCTGCTGCTCCGGCGGCACAAGGCAGGAATAAGGGGAAATCCAAAGGAGAATTTACCCCCAAGAAATTGAAAAATCAATCGGGAACCTATGTTCTAGATATGTCATGTGCAATCGACACGAAGAATGATGATGAAGCCAATTTGATATTGCCCAAGCACACCACTCGGCAATGCAGATTGTTGATCCAGTAGTTCAAGGAAAAGTTGTGGAGTGAGAAAACTTCTAAAAAGGAGGATGATGAAGATAAGGAGGATTTTCTCGAGGTCAATGCCACATTGATGGTTTCTGCTGATATAGAAAGCAAAAGTCGACTGAAAGTTATAAACATAGAGGTCAACATGGCAGTTCCTGCCACGCCGACATACCTCAAGTGGACACAAACCCCGATAACCTTTGACCAGTCGGATCACCCTGCTCATATCGCTACCACCGATCGGCAAGCTCTGGTGGTGGATCCTATTGTGGGCGGCACTTGTCTCCGCAAAGTTGTCATGGACGGAGGAAGTGGATTGAACATCTTATACGCAGATACCCTTAAGGGGATGGGCATTCCGATGTCCCGACACAGTGAGAGCAACATGCAATTCCATGGAGTCATCCATGGGAAGAAGGTCAGATCGCGTTGGATGTGGTGTTCGGCACTGATAAGAATTTTCGCAAAGAAAAGTTGATGTTTGAAGTTGTAGACTTCCAGAGCGCGTATCACGCCATCCTTGGTCGACCAGCTTATGTCCGTTTCATGGCCCGTCCATGTTACACATACCTTAAACTAAAGATGACCGGATCCTAGGGTGTTATCATAGTCACAGGGAATCGACAAAGGGCCGAGGAGTGCCTGCAGCAAGGCTCCAAGATTGTCGACCATCAAATGGCTATGGTCGAGTGAGAAGAATAGAAGAAGAATACTGATCCTGCCGATCTGCTGTGTTCCAAGTAGCCCGCTTCTGAGTCTGCTTTTCAGTCGGCAGGTGACGTGAAGAAAGTGAACATTCACCCGACAAATCCCAACGCTGCCCCGACTAACATCTCAACGACACTCGACAATAAATAGGAAGCTGCGCTCATCCAGTTCCTCCGTGAGAACAGGGACATCTTCACATGGAAGCCTTCTGACATGCCGGGTGTACCTAGGGAACTGGCTGAGCACCGATTGAGAGTCGACCCGAAGGCCAAACCCGTCGAAGAGCATTTGCGTCGGTCGACGGCAGAGAAACGGAAAGCAATCGGCGAGGAGGTGGCTCGACTCTTGGAGGCTAAGTTCATACGTGAGGTTTACCACTCCGAGTGGCTCTCGAATGTCCTAATGGTCCCCAAGAAAGATAAGTCACTCTGCATGCGTATTGAATTTAAACACATCAATCGGGCCTGACCGAAAGATCACTTTCTGCTCCCCGCATCGATCAGATTGTCGACTCGACTGCGGGATACGAGCGTTTATCTTTTCTTGATGCATACTCTGGTTATCATCAGATCCGTCTGTTTGGTCCAGATGAACTAAAGACTGCCTTCATCACCCCATTCGGGTGTTTCTGTTATATCACCATGCCTTTTGGTCTGAAAAATGTTGGCGCTACTTTCATGTGTATGATTCCGAAATGCCTACTCGACCAAATCACTCGGAATGTCGAGGCTTATATGGATGATATTGTAGTCAAGTCTCGCAAAGGTTCTGACCAGCTAACTGACTTGGCGGAAACATTCGCCAACTTGAGAAAATATGATATCAAATTAAACCCACCATGTGCACTTTTGGAGTTCCTAGTGGTAAGTTACTCGGTTTCCTCGTTACTGAGCAGGGAATCGATGTCAACCCTGAGAATATTGGCGCCATTGTCCGAATGCAACGACCTGAGCGTGTGCATGATGTCCAGAAGCTCACAGGCTGCTTGGCGGCCTTGAGTAGGTTTATTTCTTGCCTCAGAGAGAAGGCTTTGCCTTTATACCGACTGATGAAGAAGTCTGATACGTTCGAGTGGAATACTGAGGCAGAGGCAGCGTTTGTTGAACTCAAAACCCTACTTTCCACCCAGACGGTGCTTGCTGCTCCGCACAGCAAAGAACCCTTGCTCCTATACATTCTAGCCACAAACCAAGTTGTCAGTACAGTTCTCACTATCGAGCGAGAAGAAGAGGGCAAGGCTTATAAAGTCGAGCGTCCAGTTTACTATATTTCCGAAGTATTGACTCCTTCCAAGCAAAGGTACCCTCATTATCATAAGCTCATCTATGGTAATATATCTATTGGCGAAGAAGGTGGCACACTACTTCAAAGATCACTTAGTTTCAGTCGTCAACAATTCTCCACTGTCTCAGATCCTCAAGAATCGAGACACGACTGGTCGAGTGGCCAAATGGACTATTGAACTTCTATACTTTGATATCAAGTTTGAAGCAAGTGCTTGCTGACTTCATGGCCGATTGGATTGAACAACAGCAGCCAATTCAAGTCCAGTCGGCACATTGGACCATGTTCTTTGACTCTAAGATGTTGAATGGGTCCGGTGCTGGCGTTGCATTAGTATATCCAAAGGGTTACAAACTTAGTTATGTCCTCCAGATTCACTTTGATTCCTCCAATAACAAAGCCGGATAGGAGACACTCGTTTACGGGTTATGTATGGCCATCTCACTTGGCGGCAGGCGGCTGATGGTATACGGTGATTCAAATTTGGTGGTTAATCACGTGATGAAGGAGTGGGACGTCAAGAACCCTGCCATGACTGGATATTGCCATGTAGTAAGGAAGCTAGAGAAGAAATTTGAAGGTTTGGAACTCCACCATATTCCCCGAGTGAAGAATCAAGGAGCAGATGATCCAGCAAAGCTCGGTTCCACTCGGAGGCTTGTACCTATCAATGTGTTTCTGGAACACCTACATTCTCTTTCGGTGCAGGAAGATCCCTTCACTTAAAAGCCCGCGCAAGCTATAAGCGCCTCCAATCCGACTGAGGTTGATGTCCGAGCAGTCATAGATGTAGTCATGGTGATTCTGGCGATTACGCCCGATTGGACGGTGCCCTATATTCCATTCATACTAAGACAAGAACTCCCAGAATACGAGGTTGAAGCTCGACAAATTGTCCGTATAGGTCCAAGGCCTTTACTTTGATGGATGAACAACTTTACACAGAAAGTGTAACTGGCGTAACTCAGCGGTGCATCTTGATACGTCTCCGTCGTATCTACTTTTCCGAACTCTTTTGCCCTTGTTTTGGACTCTAATTTGCATGATTTGAATGGAACTAACCCGGACTAACACTGTTTTCAGCAGAATTGCCACGGTGTTGTTTTTGCACAGAAATAAAAGTTCTCAGAATGACCTGGAAATTTACGGAGAATTTTTGTGGAATATATAAAAAATACTAGCGCAAGAATCAACGGAGGAAGTGGAGCATGGAGCCCACAAGCCCACCAGGCGTGGCCCCCCTGGCCGCGCCTGGCAGGCTTGTGGGGCCCACAACACTCCACCGCCTCCAATCTCACCTCTATTTAGTCCGTCTCGCCCGGAAAAAAATCAGGGAGAAGAGTTGATCACGTTTTACGATACGGAGGCGCCGCCACCTCCTCTTCTTCATCTGGAGGGCAGATGTGGAGTTCGTTTTGGGCTCCGGAGAGGGGAAATCATCGCCATCCTCATCATCAACCTTCCTTCATCGCCAATTCCATGATGATCTTCACCGTTCGTGAGTAATCTCATCGTAGGCTTGCTGGACGATGATGGTTGGATGAGATCTATCATGTAATCGAGTTTGTTTTGACGGGAATTGATCCCTAGTATCCACTATGTTCTGAGATTGATGTTGCTACTACTTTGCCATGCTTAATGCTTGTCACTAGGGCCCGAGTGCCATGATTTCAGATCAGAAACTATTATGTTGTCGCCAATATATGTGTGTTCTTGATCCTATCTTGCAAGTTGTAGTCACCTACTATGTGTTATGCCCCGGCAACCCCGGAGTGACAATAGCCGGAACCACTCCCGGAGATGACCATAGTATGAGGAGTTCATGTATTCACCAAGTGTTAATGCTATGGTCTGGTTCTTTATTAAAAGGAGAACCTTAATATCCCGTAGTTGCCATTAGGACCCCGCTGCCACGGGACGGATGGACAATAGATGGCATGCAAGTTCTTTTCCCTAAGCACGTATGACTACATACGGAATACATGCCTACATTAGATTGACGAACTGGAGCTAGTTACCTATCTCTCCGTGTTGTAACTATTGCATGATGAATAACATCCGGCATAATCATCCATCACCGATCCAATGCCTACGAGTCTTTTACTACTGGTCCTTGCTATGTTACTTTGCCGCTACTGCTGTCACTGTTGCTACTGTTACTCTGTTGCTACTGCTATTACTTTGCTACTACTGCTGTCACTTTGCTGCTACTGCTGTCACTTTGCTGCTACTGCTGATATCATACTACTCTGCTATTGATACTTTTCTACAGATACTAAATCTTTCAGGTGTGGTTGAATTGACAACTCAACTGCTAATACTTGAGAATATTCTTTGGCTTCCCCTTGAGTCGAATCAATAAATTTGGGTTGAATACTCTACCCTCGAAAACTGTTGCGATCCCCTATACTTATGGGTTATCACATCTCTCCCAAGAACGCCGATTGATTCTGTAGGAAATCCATTCGGGGACATGTGGTCATCATGCTTCCTCTCCGACGATTGTTGGCAAAGCATACCAAGCTGGTTTCTTCTGGCCGCACGCTAACGAGATGGCTAGGGAAATTGTTGAACACTACTAAGGATGCCAGCTTTATGCAAACTTGTCACATAAGCCCGCGTTTGCCTTGAAGACTATTTGACTCGTTTGGTCATTTGCTGTTTGGGGCTTAGATATTGTCGGTCCTTTCCGAATGGGCCAAAGTGTATTCAAGCATTTTCTTGTAGCAGTCGACAAGTTCACCAAGTGGATTGAAGCTAAACCCATAAAGAAGCTGGATTCGCACACTCCTATCAAATTCCTAAAAGAGATAACGTTCCGATATGGAGTTCCCCACAATATCATCACAGACAATGGTTCAAACTTTGACTCAGAAGAGTTCAGATACTTTTTCTTTGCCCAAGTCACTCGAGTGTATTACGCATACGTTGCGCACCCCCAAAGTAATGGTCAAGCAGAGCGAGAAAATGGTCTTCTCCTTCAAGGTTTGAAGCCTCGACTCATGCGAGGCCTTGATCATGCAGCTGGAGCTTGGGTTACTGAATTTTTGTCTGTTCTGTGGGGTTTGAGAATGACTTCAAACCGGTCGACTGGGAGTACTCATGGTGTATGGAGTCAAGGTCGTTCAGCCAAGTGATCTCCTTCACAATTCTCCCCTTGCAGATATTTACTCAGAAGCTGAAGCCGAACAAGCAAGACAAGACGGTGTGGATCTCCTAGAAGAGGAATGCGAAATGGCTCAAGTGAGGTCGACTGTGTACCAGCAAGATCTGCGTCGCTTCCATGCAAAGCACGTCATAAGTCGGTCGTTTCATGAAGGTGATCTAGTGCTCCGAGTGGATCAACAGCGGCCTCACAAGCTCGCCCCTGCATGGCAATGTCCTTTCATCGTCACCAAAGTGGTGAAAAATGGAGTCTACCATCTCTTGAACCTTAAGAAGATATCGACAAATCACGTGCCTGGAACATAGATTTACTTTGACGTTTTAATACTTAACGACTGAGTTGTTTCATGTAATAAGAGTACTCTAGACAATGTTGTTTATCAAAGCTATGACTCCTGCCATCTTTTGTTGGTTCCAATCGCACAATCTCATATTAAAAAAATACTCAGAGTGACGAACATTCTTCTCACTTGGGGGCTTAGCTGTGAACCAGTCTTTGCCAAAGTTTAAAAATACTCTGAATGATGAACATTCTTCTCATTCGGGGGCTTAGTTGCGAACCTGTCGTTGCCTAAGTTTTAAAAATACTCCGAGTGATGAACATAGTTCTCACTCACGGGCCTAGCTACAAACCAGTCTTCGCCTAAGTTTGCAAAATACTCCGAGTGACGAACATTATTATCATTCTAGGGCTTAGATGCGAACCTGTCTTCGGCTAAGTTTAAAAAATACCCCGAGTGACGAACATTTTCTCACTCGGGGGCTTAGCTCGAACCAGTCTTCGCCTAACTTTTAAAAATACTCTGAGTGATGAACATAGTTCTCACTCAAGGGCTTAGCTATGAACCAATCTGTAAGTGCATCTAATGCCCCTTAGTGATTTTGGTGGTTTGAAGACTTATAGGTTAAGTATCTAATGTGTTTATGAGTGTACACAGGATCTATAAGTCATTGAGGAGTTTGAGATATTTGAAGAATATCGACCCCTAAAAATATATATGTTCGGTTGAAGAAATTGGTCTGAAGCTGAAGAAATGAATTGCGAGGAATCTGCGATGAAATTGATATTCCTCATGAAGATACTGAAATTGAGGAATTCGGTGTGTCCTGAAGAAAATCACTTTGAAGAATTTGGAGCATGAAGATTTACTCTTTCTGTTTTATTTTCTTCGCATTTGAGTAATAGGAACACCGTACTGTTAAAGGGGGTCGAAGTTACACTTTGGAATGAATTTCCTCATGATGCTCAACCCAAGCCTAATCCTATCAAAAGCCTCAAGTGAGGAATACGAGTGACATGAGGACTCTCACAGCTGAGGGTTCCGACCGTTTCGATAGACACGCCAAGCCATTGGTCTTATCCACTCCAACGGTCATATTATTTAAGGGCATTAGTGTCAAATCATGTCGGGATGCTCCCAGGCTATAAATAGCCACCCCCACAACCATTAGCTGGTTGGCTACTCCGTTAGAAATTGACACTTGTCATAAGAGCAACCCAATTCCTAAGAGTCTTCGAGAGTAATTCATCAGTGAGGAAATACACCATACACCGAAACCACAAACCAAACCTAGTGATTGAGCATCACTGAAGAAGTTGTTCCTGTGTGGGACTGGAGCCTTTTACCTTTGAGGACTGTGCATCCTCCAGACGGTTAGGCGTCATCGTCTAGAGCTTTCCAGCAGTCAATTGTGGATCGCCGGGTGACCAAGTTTGTGAGGGTTTGGAAGTCTGCCCTGAAGACTTACCACGAGTGTTGGGCGAGGACTGTGTGTTCTTAGCCCAAGGAGAACATGGTAGGGACTGTGTGTCCTTTGGTTTCAATACCAAGCCGCTCCAAACCAGATGTACGACTGTCACAGCAGTTGGAACTGGGTCATCAACGACTGTCATCACTGAGAAACGGGTTCTAATTCCTCAACTCCTTACTTTCCTCGTATTATGTGTTGATGACTTTCACTGCTACTGTTTGAAGAATTTGTTGAAGACTTTCTCTGAATTTCCTCAACCCCAAATTCTTCACGTAAGTTAATCCTCATATGTATTCTGCGTGCTTGCTCATAGTGCAATCTGTTTTCACATTCCTCACTCCGAAAATTTGCTGTTGTGAAACTTTGCACTTCTGATCCTTTACTGTTTCCGCTGTAAGTTAGTCATCAGTGAGGAATTTCCTCAAATGGAATTTCCTCAGTGATGAAACTCTAAAAATCTCCTATTCACCCCCCCCTCTAGTCGATATAACGCACTTTCAATTGGTATCAGAGCAAGGTACTCCCTTGTTCTGTGTGATTTTGGTTTAACCACCTCGAGTTTTAGTTATGTCGACTGCAGGCATGTTTAAGGTGACTGCAGCATGTCCTACCTTCGAAGGAAAGAACTTTCCCTTCTATAAGAACAAAATGCAAATGCATCTACAAGCTATTGATAATGATCTCTGGTATATTGTGGAACATGGCGTCCCCATCATCTCTGCTAGTGTCTCTGCTGCTGATGTGAAGAAATTCAAGCAACTCGATTCTCAAGCGAAGAATATCATCTGTGGCCATCTGAGCCCAGGCCAGTTTGGAAGAGTAAGTGCTTTGGGCTCTGCGGCACTGATCTAGGAGAGACTGTGCAAGGTAAATGAAGGAGTATCAACCCAGTGTGACTCTCGTGTTGATATTCTTCGCAATCTCTTCAATCGTTTCAAGAGACATGACAATGAAAGCTGCCAAGACACCTTTGATCGCCTCACTGACATATCAAATGAACTGCAAGCACTGGGAGCTCGAGACATCACTGATCACGAAGTTGTGAAGAAACTGCTGAGATCTTTGGATTCTTCATTTGATACTTTAGTTCTGATGATTCAAGAAAGACCAGACTACAAGATGCTTGATCCAGCTGATATACTCGAAAGGCTAAATACTCATGAATTCCAGTTAGAAGAAAAGAAATATCTATATGGACCAAGCTATTCCAGACCACGCGCACTGAAGACTAGAGCAATTTCCTCATCTGAAGAAGAAGACACAGATGACAGCATTGGTGACCCTAAAGAATTTGGACAGGAGCTTGCAATGCTCGTGAGGAAATTCTAGAGATTTACACGATGTGGTCAGTTCGGTAAATCTTCAAGAAGAGACATGAGGAAATCAGAATCTTCATCTGAGGACTACAAGAAACGAACCTGTCACAAGTGCAAGAAATCAGGTCATTATATTGCTGATTGTCCCCGTTGGGGAAACGAAACAAAGAAGAAGAAATACAAGGATGACAGTTCTGATGACTCGAAGAAGAAGAAGAAATCTTCAAAATCCTCATCTTCGAAGCCCTCATCACACAAGAAGACTAGTTTCAGAAAGGCTCGGGCACTTATTGGCAAGGAAATGGACTCCGAGGCAGAATCAGAGGAATGTGATGAAGAAGAGGGTTCTGATGAAGACTGAGAATCCGGACAGGCTAGTCTTGCACTGGCAACCACCTTCGTCGGCAAGTCAATCTTCAATCTTCTCCAACCTATTGCTTCATGGCAAAAGGTTCAAAGGATGACAAACCCAAGAATACTGAGTGGGTTCTTGACAGTGGCTGCACACATCACATGACTAGTGATAAAACCTTACTAATGAATATGCCACTAACTCCATCACCTCTGAAGCAAATCACATATGCTGACAAAGGTAAAAGCAAGGTATTGGGACTTGGCAAAGTGGCTATTTCCAAGGATAGGCATATGGACAAAGTGATGCTTGTTGAATCCCTTGGTTTTAACCTCATGTCAGTCTCGATGCTTTGTGATCTTGATATGATTGTTATCTTTGGTAGATATAGATGTGTAGTCATCATGGAATCTGACAGATCCAAAGTCTTCGAAGGTGTAAGAAGAGGGGATTTGTACATTGTTGATTTCTCTACAGGTCCTCAACCAGCCACTTGCTTACTAGCAAAAAACCTCAGAAGGATGGTTGTGGCACCGAAGACTAGGTCATGCAGGCATGAGGAATTTGCACACGCTCGCGAAGAAGAAGCATGTCATCGGCATCGAATCAGTCAAATTCCTCAAGGATCATCTCTGCGGTGCTTGTGAATCTGGGAAAATGACCAGATCCAAGCATCCCTCGAAGACTATCATGACCACTACTCGTCCATTCGAATTGCTTCATATGGATCTATTTGGACCTACTCACTATGCCACACTAACCAATGCAGCATCTTTATATGGCTTCGTCATAGTTGATGATTATTCCAGATATACTTGGGTACATATCATAGTGTATAAAACTGAAGTGCAGGAAATCTTCAAACGATTTTCTTCAAGGGCCTCGACGAACTTTGGCATCAAGACCAAACATATCAGGAGTGATAATGGAACCGAGTTCAAAAACACTGGTCTTGATGATTATCTTGATGAACTTGGCATTACTCACGAATTATCTGCTCCTTATACTCCTCAGCAGAATGGTGTCGTTGAAAGGAAGAACAGGACTCTGGTTGAAATGGCAAGGACTATGCTTGAAGAATATCAGACTCCTCGTCGCTTTTGGCCTGAAGCAATCAACACTGCATGCCACATCATCAACAGGGTATATCTTCACAAATTCCTCAAGAAAACCTCATATGAACTCCTCACTGACAAGAAACCCAATGTAAGTTATTTCAAAGTCTTCGGTGCAAAATGCTGGATTAGAGATCCTCACCATAGCTCAAAATTTGCACCTAAGGCACATGAAGGTTTTATGCTCGGTTATGGAAAGGACTCGCACACTTACAGAGTCTTCAACAACTATCACAACAAAGTTGTTGAGACTGTAGATGTGCGGTTCGATGAAACTAATGGCTCGCAAAGAGAGTAATTGCCTTCTGATCCAGATAAACTGTCTCCTCACGAAGCAATAAAGCTCAAACCTACTGAACACATTGTCCCCACTGAGGAAATTGGTGAAGAAACGATCCCCATCACTGATGAAAATCAAGAAGATGCTCCTGAGGAAATTGCACCTGAACCACTTCCTCAGCCCAGATGAAATCCTCAACCAGCTCATCCGAGGATTGCAAATGAAGTAGAACTTGACAAAATCCTCAACGACATCAACGCGCCAGGTCCTCTCACTCGCTCAAAAGCTTCACAGTTAGTTAACTTTTGTGGGCATTTTTCCTTTGTATCCATCACAGAACCCTCAAAAGTTGCTGAGGCTTTTCTGGAACCGGAGTGGATCCAAGCTATGCAAGACGAACTTCTTCAATTCAAGCTGAATGACGTATGGGAGCTCGTCAAACGGCCAGATCCTCGCAAGCACAACATCATCGGCACCAAGTGGATTTTCCGAAACAAGCAAGATGAGGACGGTCAAGTGGTGAGGAACAAGGCACGACTTGTAGCCCAAGGCTACACCCAGGTTGAAGGAATAGATTTTGATGAAACTTTTGCACCTGTTGCTAGACTTGAAGCCATTCGAATACTACTTGCTTATGCTAATCATCATAACATCACCTTATATCAAATGGATGTGAAAAGTGCATTCCTCAATGGTAAGCTTGAGGAAGAAGTATATGTTGCTCAGCCCCCAGGTTTTGAGGATCCAAAGAATCCAGACAAAGTCTTCAGACTCAAAAAGGCTCTTTATGGTCTCAAGCAAGCCCCTCGGGCATGGTATGATACATTGAAGGAATTCCTCATGAGGAAAGGCTTCAAACCTGGTTCACTCGATCCAACTCTTTTCACTAAATCCTATGATAATGAGCTATTTGTGTGTCAAATATATGTCGATGATAACATATTTGGCTGTACTGACAAACGATACAGTGGTGAATTTTCTTACATGATGAGTGAAGAATATCAGATGTCCATGATGGGGGAGCTGAAATTCTTCTTAGGTCTTCAAATTCGTCAACAAAGCAATGGAATCTTCATATCACAGGAGAAATACCTTAAGGATGTTCTGAGGAAATTCAAGATGCATGAATGCAAAGGTGCCAAGACTCCAATGCCTACCAACGGCCACCTCGACACTGATGAAAATGGTACAAATTTCGATCAGCATGTATATCGTTCTATGATTGGTTCTTTATTGTATCTATGTGCATCTAGGTCAGATATAATGCTTAGTGTTTCCATGTGTGCACATTTTCAAGCAAACCCGAAGGAATCACACCATAAGGCTGTGAAGCATATTCTTTGATACTTAGCTCACACACCAACACTAGGATTATGGTATCCCAAGGGCTCAAATCTTCATCTGGTGGGGTATTCTGATTCTGACTATGCTGGTGACCGTGTGGATCGCAAGTCAACTTCTGGCACATGCCATTTCCTCAGAAGATCACTAGTTTGCTGGTCCTCAAAGAAGCAGAACTGCGTATCACTCTCCATTGCCGAAGCTGAGTACATTGTTGATGGTTCATGCTGTGCTCAATTACTATGGATGAAGCAAACCCTCAAGGACTACGGCATCAACATGAAGAATGTGCCTCTCTACTGTGACAATGAGAGTGCTATCAAGATTGCGTACAACCGAGTACAACATTCGAAGACCAAGCACATCCAGATTCGTCATCATTTTCTTCGGGACCATGTCCTCAAGGGCAATATCCTCATCGAGCATGTGAAGACTGATGATCAATTGGCAGATATCTTCACTAAGCCCTTGGATGAGAAAAGGTTTTGCAAGTTGTGGTGTGAGCTAAATATCTTAGAATCTTCAAATGTTTTGAAAAAATATGCACACATCCTAACACTTATGCAAAATTGATGACTTAGATGTGCAACACATGATGAATCGATTTTCTTCAACTGATGAAGAATGTCACTCTGAATGTGAAGAAATCAACGAAGAAATTGATTCTCAGGGCCCTACGACAATTGTACGCGGCGTCTGTAATCAACATTCTTATATGGTGGGTCACGCCACCGCCCAATGTGAAATTCCTCAAGTTGATTTTCTTCAAATGTTCCATTTCCTCAAAATGTGTTTTTCTTCAAAACAGTTGTTCTTCATTGTGACGATTTATCACAAAATCTTCAAAAACACCTGATGACTTTCATTTGACTAGATAGACTGTGATTTCAAGTCCTCAACAACATTCACTGATAGCTATATCTTCAAGTTGATATTTCTGCTAAGTGAATGTGATCGGACCCTACTTTCCCTCTATGCTATACTCATCCAGTCTATTCAATTCTTCATATGCGTTCTACTTGAAACTTTGTTCAAAATCCTCACTACGTCCTTGTCAGCTAATGATTTTGTAACGAAAATCCTCAAATCTTCAAAAATTGTTTCTTTAATGCACAGTAACTGAACCCCACTTCCCACGATCGGATAACCACGATCTCCACTATCTCCACCGCCTCGTTCGGGAACTACACTTGTCCTGCGGAGACGTAGAGGCAGGGGCTGTTTGGTCCGAAATCTTCGCGCCAACAGTAACTGTCTGGCTATAAATATGTCCCTATCCCCCTCGGCAAACTCTTCTTCGCTCCATCGCTCTCCTGCTACAGCAAACAGCACCGAACCCTAGCGCCATCGCTGGTAGTCTCGTCGTCGGTGAGGAAGAGCTTCACTGCCTCGACTTCCCCGTCGTCGGAACCACGCCGGAGCCGGACCATCTTCGTCCGCCGCCGTCGTAGACGTCCTCTGTCGCCGGGTTAGGGTGCATTGGACACGCGACCGAAGAGCCTCTCTACACAACTTCTCTGTGTTCTTCGTGTCCTCCTTCAAGGGTAAATAAAATCCCATTTTTACCGCAAGTTAGATCTGCAATTTTACATCTTCTATGTGAAATCTGTTTTTCCTCAAGAATTGATAAGCACTTGATTCCTCAAACACTGCCTATCACCACATCATTGATGAACTATACTAAGCATCTAAGATTTCCACGAGATTCCTCAATTGTGCGAATTTTCGGATCTGTACAACTCTGGAACCCAAGAACAGTATGCTTAGGCAAATTCCTCAACCACTGGTTATATTCCTCAACTGTCAAACTTTTTCATTTTCTTCAAATCTGAGAACGCATATGACCTCTCCAAATTCCTCGCAACTATACTCTGTTCACAGGTACACACATGCCAGTTGATGAATCTCTCGGTTCTCATCACATTAACTCATTTGCAGCGTTTTTGGAAGAAAATCTTCAAGTCTCATCAGAATCCTCAAGAGTTCAATCTCATCAGCAAAATCCTCAACTGAAGAAAATGGAGGATGACAGAAAACAGAAGGGAGGAAAGAAACTTGAGCAAAACACAGCTGTGGATATCCCTGAGGATATTTACTTGGACTATTGCACACCTGATGAAAATGAGACAATGGCCAAGAGAAAGATACGGCTGCAGAAGATAGAGCGTCGATGGGCGAAGGAATGGAAAGAATACAGGTTTGTGACTGCCAAGTATGCGAAGAAATTCGCTCTGAAGCCCCCTGGCAAACGGGCCCCACTTGAGGATCATCAAGTAGAACATCCCTCAAGCCTCAAGACCATTGATGACTATCCAGATGAGAAGGAAAAGCATCTGGCCAAGCTCAAGAAGCAGGCAGAAGCTGCAGTGAGGAAATTCAATGAATCCTCAGCTGCTGCCTCAGCTGCTGCTACTTCCTCTGCTGCTGAGACCTCTAGTTCAGAAATTCCTCAGATGCAGTCTGTGCCGTCAAAGCCAAGGGCTCCAAAGCCTCAAGAGAAGTCTGCTCAGGCATCAGTTACAGAACCCTCAGCACCAAAACCATCAGCGCCAAAACCCTCAGTGCCAATCTCTTCAGCTCCAAAATCCTCAGCACCACCACCAAAGCCTCAAGAGAAACCAGTACAGAAGCATGTCATGAAGCCTATGACCGCCAACTCCAGCTCCTCACTCCCAGCTGCAACCAGCTCGGAGACAAAGTCTTCACCACCTCCTGTGAAGACTCAGGTGTCTGCTGAACGAGCAACTCTGCCAAGCCCTAGCAAAATCATCACCGTCCCGTCTGCATCAGAGGGCAGTGATGAATATGATGATCAAACCCTGCAAGCCATCATCAGAAACAAGTAGGAAAGAGTAGCTCAAGCATCAGGCAGTGCCATTCCTCTGGCCATGGACCCCAAGGTCCTCCTTGACTACATCAACATCTGGTATGAGGACCCAAACTTGATGATTTGAAACTTCCCCCTGGCATTAGCCACATGGTGGCCATTTTCATCATTGAAGCCAAGTGGAAAGAACAACAGGCCAAGCAGGCCAAGGTTGCAAAGCTAAAAAAGGAGAAATTCCTCAAGCAGAATCTCCTCAGCTTGACGCCTGATGCACTGGTATCAACACAGGTAGAGCTGAAGCATTTGACTCACAAGTACTCCAAGTTGTCATATCGTAAGAGCCTCAAGAGCAATTTCATCAAGCTGGCCACTAAAGCTGTTGATGACTACAACAAGAAGGCTGCACCCCGAGCACCAACTTCTCAGCCCTTGATTGAGGAGCCATCAGACGAATCTCCTCATGATGAGGAAACTCCTCAAGCTGAGGAAGTCCACCAAGAAAGCCGTGCAGATGTACCGGCTATTGAAGAAATCATCATGGAAGCTCCAGCTGATGAATCTGCTACAGCTGACGAGACTGCCCCTGACCCAGCTGCTTCATCAAAGCAAGTTGATGACTCTGTTCCAGCTGGTTCCTCCATACCAGCTGAAGAATCTGTCCAGAGAACCCCTTCACCAAAAGCTTCAAAGGTTAAGAAGATGACACCGTCTGCGAAGAAAACCAGGGCTGCTGAGAAGGAAGCCAAAAAGAGAAAGGCCTCCTCAGCAGAAGAAGAAACAGAGGCCAATCGCCTCAAAGCACTTGACGAAACTGCTCCTCTGGACCCTATGCCCCTAAATGTCGCTCCTTCTTATGAAATGGTCATCCTTGATGATCAAGCAAAAGGGGCAGATGAGGAAATGAAGGATGCTACCGCTGAGGAACACACCGACGAAGAAATTCGTATTGACGACAGTCCTCAGCCCTTCATTCCTCAGAAAGACACTGCTCAAGGATCAGCTGCACCAGCTGAAGAAACTAACTCTGCCACCAAGCCAGCTGAGGAAGAACAACCTGAAAATCCTCAAGCTGATGAAATTCAAAGCTCTGAGCAAAATCTTCACGATGAGGAACAGGCTGACCCAACTCATCCAACCGAGCAAGATGAAACTATCCCTCAGCCTGATGCACAGCCAGAGCACGCCTCTGAGCCTGACGCCCAGCCAGAACCATCTCCTCAGCCTGAAGTACCAGCTGCTGAAATTCCTCAACCTGAGGAAAATGTTGAGGAAAATGCACCTGACCAAGACAATGCATTCGTCGTGCTCAACCCCGAGACTGCAATTGTTGTCTCCCCTCCTGTTCCTCAGCAAAACCTTCACCCAGTTCAGCGTCAGCCATTCTCCAAGCGTCCTAAGTTTCAAAAGGAGAATTTCTTTGAAGAACGCATGTACTTCATTAGAGAGAACCCCTATGACAATCCTCAAATGAGGCATCTGAAGTTTTGTACTAGGACACAGATGAATTACTATACCTCTGTGCTATGTGGTTGAAACAAGATATTCCAGCACAGGCATATTCCTCACGTTGAACTTGAAGCTATACCGTGCCTAGAGCCAGTCCTCAATGTACTCCATGATGCTGGTTTACTACCAATGTGCTCCGACATTTCTGACTGGAACAGCGAGCTAATTCTTCAGTTCTATGCCACTCTTCACATATCCGGCAACCCTGAAGACATTAACACTTGGGTGTTTGATTGGATGACCCAAAATACTCACTACAAGGCTCCTGCTACTGAACTCCTCCGTGAAATGCCTGTACCAATTCCCTCAGATGAAGCTGTGAAGCTTTATGGTGAGTGTGAGCTGCCCAATGGGATGATGGAAGTCCTCATGAAGCCTTTGGCTGAAGGAAAACCACTGAGAACAACCTTCCTCGTCCACGAGCTCAAGTATACACCCAGGTCTGTCTACAGAATCCTCTGCAGTGTCCTCGCGCCGATCAAAGGCCATGATGATGAAGAAGATGTCGTAGGCCTCATGAAGAATATCCTCTTCAACATCATTCATGGTATTCCTATCAACATCCATGATTTCTTCTTGAGGACTTTGGCCGACAATGCTATGTGTCCTTTTGATCACAAGATATATGCCCCATGGATCATGAGATTCATCAGGACAAGGACAGGCATCAACTTCCACGCTGATTTCCAAAACCATGTTGGTTATATGCCTCCTATCCTGGTCAACAAGAAGACTTTCAAGCCCATTGAAGGAAAAGGAAAATCAGTGATTGAAGAAGGCAGTAGGCCCCTTGATGGCCAGTTCAGAGAGCGAGAAGCTTATTCTTCATGGGATGATACTGAGACTCGTCCGGCAAGCCCCGTTCCTCCTCGAGTGATGAATACAAGAGAGCTCCTCCTCAGTCTTCACCAGAAGGTGGATCGCAATCAAAAGTGGGTCAAACGCTAGTTTGGGCGCCATTGTGAAAACCCTCACTGAAACACAGAACTCTGTAAAGCTCAACCATCACTATCTGCATGAGGTTTTTTATCGCACCTGGGCTACACTTGCACATCTGAAGACTCATACTGATCTTGAAGAAATGGACTTTGAGCGATACTTTGAATGGTCGTGGCCTCCGAAGAAGAAGTTCAGGCCTATTCCAGTTCCAGACCTTGAAGACAGCTCCTTTTCTTCATTCCGCACTACTGAAACTGATGAAGAACAGCTCGATACTGCTACCGGTCCAAGGAAGAAGACTACTCCCAAGAAGCATCACGGCTCTTCCTCAACCGCCAAGAAGTGAAGTCTTCACGGGCGTTAGTCCTCAGTTTGTCCCTTTTTGTCACTTGATGACAAAGGGGGGGAAACTTGACAGTTAGTCTTCAAGCGGGATATTTTTGGGGCTTATGAACTATATTTAAGTTACCAACTCTTGGCTCTTCTGAAGTTTTTATGTAATGAGTTGTAACTTAAGCCCGATGGTACTCTGACGCTTTTGAACGTTTTTCTTCGCATGCTTATTCCTCAAGTTTTAATGCACGCATGCTGGAATTCGTCAGATACCATTTGTCATCATGCATTTTCATTTTCTTCATATGATATGTTACATGTATGCATGATTTACAAGACTCAGGGGGAGATCGCCATGATATAAATCATCAGTGTGCATTTGCTGTGAAAAGCAAAATCCTCACGATATGCACATCTTCAGGGGGAGTCTCTCTGAATCTTGATTTCAAATTCCTCAAATGAGTATTTACACTTCATATTTTTGATCCCTGTTGAAGACTTAACCTAATTGTCATCAACCACCAAAAAGGGGGAGATTGTAAGTGCATCTAGTGCCCCTTAGTGATTTTGGTGGTTTGAAGACTTATAGGTTAAGTATCTAATGTGTTTATGAGTGTACACAGGATCTATAAGTCATTGAGGAGTTTGAGATATTTGAAGAATATCGACCCCTAAAGAAATATATCTTCGGTTGAAGAAATTGGTTTGAAGTTGAAGAAATGAATGGCGAGGAATCTGCGATGAAATTGATATTCCTCATGAAGATACTGAAATTGAGGAATTCGGTGTGTCCGGAAGAAAATCACTTTGAAGAATTTGAAGCATGAAGATTTACTCTTTCTATTTTATTTTCTTCGCATTTGAGTAATAGGAACACCGCACTGTTAAAGGGGGTCGAAGTTACACTTTGGAATGAATTTCCTCATGATGCTCAACCCAAGCCTAATCCTATCAAAAGCCTCAAGTGAGGAATACGAGTGACATGAGGACTCTCATAGTTGAGGGTTCCGACCGTTTCGATAGACACGCCAAGTCATTGGTCTTATCCACTCCAACGGTCATATTATTTAAGGACATTAGTGTCAAATCATGTCGGGATGCTCCCAGGCTATAAATAGCCACCCCCACAACCATTAGCTGGTTGGCTGCTCCGTTAGAAACTGACACTTGTCATAAGAGCAACCCAATTCCTCAGAGTCTTCGAGAGTAATTCATCAATCAGGAAATACACCATACACCGAAACCACAAACCAAACCTAGTGATTGGGCATCACTGAAGAAGTTGTTCCTGTGTGGGACTGAAGTCTTTCACCTTTGAGGACTGTGCATCCTCCAGACGGTTAGGCGTCATGGTCTAGAGCTTTCCAGCAGTCAATTGTGGATCGCCGGGTGACCAAGTTTGTGAGGGTTTGGAAGTCTGCCCTGAAGACTTACCACGAGTGTTGGGCGAGGACTGTGTGTTCTTAGCCCAAGGAGAACACGGTAGGGACTGTGTGTCCCGGGACTGTGTGTCCTTTGGTTTCAATACCAAGCCGCTCCAAACCAGATGTACGACTGTCGCAGAAGTTAGAACTGGGTCATCAACAACTGTCATCAGTGAGAAACGGGTTCTAATTCCTCAACTCCTTACTTTCCTCGTATTATGTGTTGATGACTTTCACTGCTACTGTTTGAAGAATTTGCTGAAGACTTTCTCTGAATTTCCTTAACCCCAAATTCTTCACGTCAGTTAATCCTCATCTGTATTCCGCGTGCCTGCTCATAGTGCAAT
Organism: Hordeum vulgare subsp. vulgare; assembly: GCF_904849725.1. NCBI lineage: Eukaryota > Viridiplantae > Streptophyta > Magnoliopsida > Poales > Poaceae > Hordeum > Hordeum vulgare. The sequence continues at coordinate 185,212,185 of NC_058520.1, read as the reverse complement.
CTGTTTTCACATTCCTCACTCTGAAAAACTACTGTTGTGAAACTTTGCACTTCTGATACTTTACTGTTTCCGCTGTAAGTTAGTCATCAGTGAGGAATTTCCTGAGTGATGAAATTCTAAAAATCTCCTATTCACCCCCCTCTAGTCGATATAACGCACTTTCACAATCTTCGCCTAAGTTTGAAAAATACTCCGAGTGACGAACATTGTTCTCACTCGGGGGCTTAGCTGCCATCCAGTCTCCGCCTAAGTTTAAAAAATACTCCGAGTGATGAACATTCTTCTCACTCGGGGGCTTAGCTACAAACCAGTCTTCGCCTAAATTTTAAAAATACTCTGAGTGACGAGCATAGTTCTCACTTGGGGGCATAGCTGCGAACTTGTCTTCGCCTAAGTTTAAAAAATACTACGAGTGACGAACATTCTTCTCACTGAGGAGGATTAGCTGCGAACCAGGCTTCGCCTAAGTTTAAAAAATACTCCGAGTGACGAACATTCTTCTCACACGGACACTTAGCTGCGAATCAGTCTTTGCCTAAGTTCAAAAAATCCTCCGAGTGACGAACATTATTTTCACTCGGAGGCTTAGTTGCGAACCACTCTTCACCTAAGTTTAAAAAATTCTTCGAGTGATGAACATTCTTCTCACTCGGGGGCTTAGCTGCGAACCAGTCTTCGCCTAAGTTTAAAAATACTCTAAATGACGAACATTCTTCGTACTCGGGGGCTTAGCTACAGACCAGTCTTTGCCTAAGTTTAAAAAATTCTCCGAGTGATGAACATTCTTTTCACTCTGAGGCGTTGCTGCGAACCAGTCTTCGCCTAAGTTTAAAAAATACTCCGGGTGAAGAACATTCTTCTCACTCGGGGGCTTAGCTGCGAACCAGTCTTCGCCTAAGTTTAAAAATTACTCCGAGTGTCGAGCATTCTTCTCACTCGGAGGCTTAGCTGCAAACCAGTCTTCGCCTAAGTTTTTTTTAACAAAAACTTAGCCATCAACAGGTTTTCGCCTAAGTTAACAACCATGCCAAGTGACAAGCAATACTTTCACTCAGAAACTTAGTTGCGAATCAGTCTTCGCCTAAGTTCAAAATATTTCCGAGTAATTAGCATCAATCTCATTCGGAAACCAAACAGACTTAGCCAAACAAAGAATTGGAAAGCAAAATGCAGATAAATCCAAGATCTTTAGCACGGATAGAAGTTGTCCGCGTGCGTGGAAGTACTCAGGCTTAAGGCCTGAACGAAGTTTTGAACGCTTACACCATCACTCGGCATACCGAGGCAAATAAAGGGTCAACTGCAAGTAAAGTTTTTCTCAAGAACCGCTCGGGCTCGCAGGCTCGACGAAGGTGACCAAATCAATCCAGTCAGCGATCAGAGTGGCTGCTTCGATGAAGGTCTCCATGAAGTTTCCAAAATGAAGTTTCTTCGTGTTGGCCACTTGGCGAACCTTTAGCTTCTCCTCCTTGGCCTCCTTGTAATGGACCCAGACGATTGAAAGCGCCACGTCAGCTCCGCAGCGAGCAGCAAATTTCTTCTGTGCTTGCACTCGACTCAGAATCGCGGTCAAGTGGGCCATCATCGACTCGAGGTTGGTCTCGAGGGTGTCTTCTGGCCATAGTTATTTGTTGATGTTCACCAGTGCAGTTTTCAGTCGGGTGACATACCCTTGTACACTTTTGAGACGAGCAACAAGGCGGAACCTGTTCATGGCCACAACGTCTCCGACTGGTGACTTGGTAGGATCCAGATTTGGCTCGATCTCCTCTGTTTACTTACCAAATTCCTGGCAGAATTCTACATGAAGGGGAAATGAAAGGTTGGTCACGCCACTGTTCCGAGAAAATTAATACAATTCACTCGGCAGAAGAAAAGTTACCTTCAAGCATGCCGAACATCTTCTTGGCAAAGTCCCACAAGTAGTTCTCTAGACCGCTCCTTCTCTTAGTCAGCTGTTCAGCCCTTTTCATCCACTCAGCCCGTTCTTGCTTGAGATTTGTGTTTTCTTCCTCCAACTTACTAGCTGCAGCAAGCTTCTTCTCAGCAGTCTCGGTTTTCTCCCTCGCTTCCTTCTGTGCTTCAGCGAGTTCCTTGTCTTTATCTTCAAGCACTCTATTCACAGTATCTAAAGAAATAACATTGTTGAGTCACACTTGGAGTCGGCGATTCTCATTACGCATGCCTGTTCAAGTGTGGACACTCGGTTCAAAGGATGGAAGATGAAAATGGAAGTGTGATTCATCGACAAGGATTACCTTGCATGGTCTTCAACTCGGTCTGTGCGCAGTTCAAGTCATTCTTGGGCACCTCCAGATCTAGCCGAAGCTGGTTTTGTCCTTCTCCAGGTCGACATACTTAGTACCAAGCTCACAAGCCTTCTGAAATCAACAAAAAATAGTGCAGTCGACAAGTTCATTCGACTAGATGGCGGCCCGCCGCCCCGCCCAACACCCGTGCAGAGTGTCATATCATGGTTGATGGAAATGATGAACACGAAACCTGCAGGATAAGTCTTGCTAGTTCTGACTTTTCCATCCCTAAGATAAGCTTTTAGAGGTGGAGATACTAAGAAAAATAATTCACTTGACAAACACGGTGACTAGCGTGCTTCAAATACAAAAAAGGACCCCGAGTCCAAGTTCTTAAGACCACTGCCAATCGTAAATGATCAACAGTAGACTACACCTAGTGGGTGCACTCAGCGTGCCCCCACTGGATACAACACCACTCGACCAGGTCCAACCTATCCTAAAAAGAGAGAGAGAGCAATCATGCAAAATTGTCTCTAACAGACCCCCGTCGATGCAAGCACTCAACGGTGGTCTCAGGGACTACATCCAGTGGGCGCACTCAGCGTGCCCCCACTCGATCTACTATCACTCAACAAGGTATGACCCGTCGAGTGCCAAGTGATTATCAAAAACAAATCTAAGACCCGTGTTGACGTCTTCGCCATTCAAAAATGATCTCGGGTACTACACTGAGTGGGTGCACTCAGCGTGCCCCCACTAGACCAAGATATGATTTTACTCGACGAGAAAACAAGCAAGTATACACCAAGAGAAAACACCCCGTGGGTGTAGAGTCAAGATGGATAGGAATTCAATATGAAATGAATTTACAATCACACTTACTCGGACATTGGCACGAAGCACCGAGCTGGCATCATAAGCCAACTTGCTGGCCTCGTAGGCCTCCTTCACTCACATCATCATTTCCACACCGTGGATCATGGCTTCTTTACCAGCTCCAGTCTGGTCCTCTGGGACGCGGTGCAGAAAGAACGCGGGCGTCGAGTGAGTTGGTGATGCAGTTGAGGTCACAAGAGTGGCCTAAAGTTGTCCAATCGGCGTTGAAACCACAAGAGTTGAAGGTGCTGGCGGGGCACTCGATAGAGGAATCTCAAGCCCACCTTTAGCTCTGGAAGAGTCATCAAGATCTTGTGACAACACAACAGTCGACCTCTGAGGTTCCTCGTCGTCATCCACGTGGATGACGTCTGCAGCTGCCAATCGACAACGTTAATTTATTTAATCGACAAATCATTTCCAAAAAACGGAGCAGGGTGAAGATTTGTTATACCTCGTTGAGAAGCGGTGACGTCGACAGTTTTAATTTCCATGTGCTCATCTTCGTCTCGCAGAGGCGATGTCATCGAGGTAGCAGCTCTGGTAAGCAAATTTCCCTCGTTCAGAAAAAAATATGAAGTTCCACAATAGTAGAAGAAGGAAAATGAACACTCATGTTGAGGCGACGCGCACGGTGATCTTCATACGGGGCAGAGCCTTCCGAGGTTTTGGCGGAGCAGACTTAAGCTGCTTCATAGCCTTTTCAGTCGACTCAGAGGTTGCAGCCCGGTCGCGCTTCAGACTACTGGTGCGTGATGCCAGGGTTCTACTTGGGACACCCGCTAGGTCTTGACGCAGCTAGGATCGTTGTTCCATGCGTGGAGGGGACTGAACGTCCTCCTCACTCTCCTCTGAGTCGTGATCACCACCTTCGCTATCATCAGCATAATCAGTGTCTAAGCTACCGCCTGCGCTCTCTTTTCCGTCATCGAGTTGTCCTCCGTTCGGTATGGGCGAGTACATGTTCATTAACTCCTGCAAGATACAAACAGTAAAGTCAGTCGGTTGAAGATCCGATCACTCGACGAAATATGAAATCACTCGACAAAGATATAACTCACCAGGTTCGGCAGCGGGTTCTGGGCAGAGAAGGGTAGGATTCGCTTGGCTCTCAGAGGATTGTCACAGGCTCTAGTGATGCTTCTGAGCCACTGCGAACAATCTCCTCAGAGACTTCCTCCGGATGGGTTCGAGTGGTGTCTTCAACACCCGAATAATGCCACATGGTGTGATCCCTTGCTTGAAGGGGGTGGATCCGCCGACTGAGAAATGCCTCTAAAAGGTCCATACCAGTCACTACACCATGGACCAGGTGAACTACAACATTCACTAAAATCCCCATGTGGACTTTTTCTTCCTCTGTCATGTTCAACGTTCTGGGGGTAGTGGGACGCTCTAATGTGAAGGGAGGAAGGCCGGTCGACATATTGGGAGATGCAACATCCTTACAATAAAACCAAGTCGACTGCCAACCCCGAACGGATTGAGGAAGGGTCATTACCGGAAACGCGCTCTTGCTCCTCTTCTGGAGTCCCAGGCCACCGCATACCTGGGTGACATGGGTCTTACTGTCGCTAGATCTGGCCTTTTAGACCGATTGGGACCAAATGGTGAAGATATGTTTGAATAAACCCCAATGAGGTGAACAGCCCAGGAGGCATTCACACAATGTTACGAACGCACAGAGGTATGCAATGGTATTCAGAGTAAAATGATGAAGTTGTGTGTCGAAGAAATTCAAGAACCCACGGAAGAACGGATGGGGAGGCAGAGAAAAACCTCGTTCAACGTGGGAGAGGAGGAAGACCCGCTCACCTTCGCGCGGCTCCGGCTCAATATCCCCCTCTGGCAATCGCCACGACTCGTCATCTATCATCCCATCCACGACGAGATTATTGATTTCCTCCGTAGTGACGGTCGACCGAAGGAAATCTCCTTGAATCCAGCCCAGCGACGCCGAAGACCGGGCACTCGACGGCTTCTTCCCCTTGACTCCCTTCTTCACATGCTCGAGCTTATCAGTCTTCCCCTACGTCATCGCGGCAGTGGTCGTCGGGGCAAAGCTGAGCGGCGCGTGTGGAGCAGAGAGAGGTGGATGAAAGGAGGGGAATTGCGGAGGAGTATTATTCCAACACTAGCACCGTCCCGTTTTATAACCGCCCGAGTGAGTCGCTGACCTATGGGGACGCCGAATCCCTGTATATCCCAATTCCAGAGGAAGCGAGTTATGTGGCGCTAAATAAGGCACGAATATTGAGGCATCATGCCCCCACTTGTTACGGTTGTTGTGTCGTCATCGCGCGACGCACGCTTACCAATTTTTTTAATCCCGTGAAATCCGGACCTCATGAAGTGACCCGTCACATCAAGGGACCCTAATTACCGCTCGAACCAGATTCTGTACTCAAGTTCACTCGGATGCATTTCAAGACAGAATCGATCAGGGTGAATGACAAAGACTCCAATCGACGCATACTCCTGTGAAGCCCTAATATCTATTCGGGATCTGTGTGCCTTGTCAGAGTCTGCATTGGCCTTTTTCACTCGAACTCCGATCAATTCGGGGGCTAATGATGGGGATATGTACCTAGGGTAGGGTCTTCGGCCTGACCTACATGCCCTACCTAAAGACACTAAATTGTAGGACTTAAAGATTACAAGGAAGACTTCGAGTGGAATCACCATACCACATGAGTCACTCGACACTACATCCACTTGGAGATTTCTCCCTCGATTCAATAGTTGCCTTCCACTCAGAAGAACCAAAAGCCAGTCGACCGTAGAAGGTCAGAAGCCACTCCAGGGATGCTAATGGGCATACATTCGACTGGTTGCCATAAGTAGCATTTATTACATACGTTATCAGTAACGTTCACCTTTATTACCATGATCGAACCCTTGGTTTCCGAGGATTGATGAGGGGCATCACCCTCTATATAAGCCACCCCACCCCTCTGGCACAAGGGTTCCAACCCCCTGTAACTCACACTTTGCACACGACAGAAGCTCCTGAGCATTGAGACGTATGGTTGCTACCTCTACGAGAGGGGCCTAAACTCATACATTCGTGTGTACAAACTCGCCGTAGCTAGGACTCTGACCTCTCCCTACGTACCCCTAACCTCTACTGGCAGGCTCGTTTCCACGACACGCTGCCCTAGGCATCCTCTCGTAATCATCGTCGGGGCCGGTGAGGTCGACGTGGGTTGGCGCCAGGCGAGCCCAGGAGAACGTTGTCTCCTAGGCGTTGGCGACGTCGTCCACTGCCTCTACCCTCTTCACACTCCACCCGCACGAGATTCTATCGCCAGTGCTCCAGGTAGATCTCCTCCAGCTCTGGAGTCGCCCCATCCAGACGGGTGGCATGCTCACCCACTCGTGCACCTCCCCCTCCCATTTGTACTCGTGGGGCTTCAGGGCGGTCGGCGTCGGCTCCAGCCTCGTGAGGGACGGCGGGGGAAGCGGAGGCACAATGCAGTCGTCGGCAGCGGATAGAGCAATGGCCTCCTCCATTCACGCCTCGTAAACCACCTCCTCCTCCTCCTCCTTGCGCCTCTCTTCCTCCTCGCTTTCACGGGGGCGGCTGCCAGCGCCTCCTGGTCCTCATCACGCACGACAAGGGGTGGATGGGTGCCAGCCCGCACGTCGTGGACGCCATGCCGACACAACTGCTCGTGTTCAAACGCAAAGCATACCTCCCAATCGGGAGAGTCTCCAGCGTAAGCCGGATTTAGCCGCTGCTCAGGCGTGAGCTACTTCTGCCGATGGCTCACCTCCTCCGCATGCGCCCGCATCGAACGTGGCACCTTCGGCATTGGGATCCTCTTTGGATCCATGTGCAGTCATGCGGCAAGACCACGTTGGGGTAGGGGAGACGGATTACAAATGGTTTGAATCTAATTTGAATAAAACTCGTTATCTATTTCCATGCCTACACTTTCTATAGTTGTTGCTCTTGTTGCGATCATTATTCTTGCACTTTGTTACCACTCTGCGAACAAGTTATTGTTACTATTATCATATCACTACTATTATCATAGCACTGTGCTACTAATAAATTGTTGCAAGAAATTTATCTATCCAGGTGTGGTTCAATTGAGAACTCAACTTCTAAAGCTTATAAATAGTGTTTGGCTCTCCTTGTGTTGAATTAATGAATTTGGGTTGAAATACTTCCCTCAAGACTTATGCGATACCCTAGACTTGTGGGTCATGAGTAACTCTCAAGTATAAGGGTGAAGTAACCTAGGAATAAGTGTTTCACTCAGTAGAGAACAAATGATTATCTAATCAGAAAGATTTCTTTCAGCAAACAAAGTCACTAGTACATGCACACAAAACACAACACACACTTGTCCCTAAAGTTTCAAGAGCTTTGCTGAGATTATTGTCCTACTAGTTACAAGGGTAAATTGCATGGTATTTGCTACATGTAAATTGCATTGGTGTTTTCTCGAAAGAGGAGGGGAGATGTAGCACAATATAGACAAGTATTCCTCTTAGTGAGAACCAACATTATCAAACCAATAGGAGAATCAAAAAACCTTGTTTTGGAGCACCTACAGACACATAACCAAACACTTGCACCCAGCACGGGAAAGAGGGTTTTCAAGACCCTTAAATTTGTTACTTGAAAGGATTAAATACTAATAGATAGATAATATAAATGTAAAAGTAAATAATAGAAAATAAATGGCAGCAATATTTTTGTAGTTTTTTGTTATATGATTTTAGTAGACCCAGGGGACATAGTTTTTGCTACAGGCTTCTCTCTTGAAAATAGCATACGGTTGGTAGAAAAATTACAGTTGGGCAATTGACACAACAATGATTACACAAGATAGATCAGCACGGGAATCACGGTTATCTTGGAAACGAGGAACATAGAGAGAGAGAGATAGCCATCTAGGTACTGAATATGGACCCATAGGTTTGTGGTGAACTAATCAGACATCACCATGCGAGCCGAAAGGTTGATCTAGAGGCCCTCCCTGGTCGATCCCCTCTCTGGCAGGGCACCATAACATGGCTCGAGATGGGCACGGATACTTGTGATCTGCATTGGGTTTTCCATGAAGAGGAACGGGTTATTGGAACACAATGTGGGTAACTATTTCCTTCAGTTATGAAACCAAGGTTTATCGAACCAATAGGAATATCAACCACAATTGTCTTCAGCGGCTGCACACAAAAGAACAAACAACTTACACCCAAGGCGGGCAAGAGGGTTGTCAATCATCTTGTCTTGTTATTTGCAAGCAAGTGAGGTGTGTAGATAATCATAGATAGCACGATAAAATAAAAACAAGTAAATGGCAGCAAGGAATTGAAGGTTTTCTCAATATGTTATGAATATACCCGGGGGCCATAGCTTTCCCTAATGGTATCTCTCATGAAAAATAGCATACGATGGGTAAACAAATTACTGTTGAGCAATTGAGATAAAAGCGGATAGTTAGGCAATATTCATGGCAATGATCATGTGTATATAGGCAACATGTCCATAAATGAATAGGCCGACTCCTGCCTGCACCTAATACTATTACTCCACTCATCCACCGCTATCAACCATGCATCTACAGTATTAAATAAAAACACAGTAATGCATGGAGAACAATGAAATGATATAGAGAAAGTAAGCTCAAGCAATATGAATAAACCCCATCATTCTATCCTTAGTATAAGCAACACAAAGATGCATCTTGTCCCCTTCTATCACTGGGATATAGAAATACGCCAGGTTGAACATACCACAACGCACTTTCTCCGAAGGAATATCGATATAGTTGGCCAAACTATTTCAATAAATCGGAGAGAATTACAAAGCTATCATAATCATGCACATAAAAATCATATAAGTATTCAGATGAGACTCAAATATTTATCATGAATAATCTTAACATAAACCCATAATTCATCGGATCCCAACAAATGCACCGCACAAAAGGAACTTCATATTATGAATCAAAGTGAAGATACAATGATCATTTTATTGAAGATCAAAGAGAGAGAGAGAGAGAGATTTCCATCTAGGTACTCGCCATGGACCCGTAGGTCTGTGGTGAACTACTCACACAAGATCGTGAGGGCATCAACGTTGATGATTAGGCCCTCCGTGATCGACCCCCCTCCGGCAAGGTGTCGGAACGGAGTTCTAGATGGTCTCCCTCTAGTGTTTTAGGGTTGATGAGAACTTATAAGCCAAAGAATGGAGTCGGGAGGGCTACGAGGGAGGCACAAGCCATCAACTCCCTAGGTCGCACCATGTTCGCTTGTGGGCCCCTCGTGAGGCATCCAGCCTTCTTCCGATGCTCGTTGGTCTTCTTTTGGTCGAGAATAAATCACCAAAAATTTTCAAGGCAATTAGCACTGAGCACTGGGTCCATAGGTTAGTGATCAAAAATAATATAAATTGGTAAATAAATACCCCAAAAGTATACTAGAATGATAATATATCAGCATGGAACAATCAAAAATTCTAGATACGTTGGAGACGTATCAAGCATCCTCAATCTTAGTTCCTGCTCATCCTCGAGTAGATAAATGATAAAAACAGAATTTTTGATGTGACATTCTATCCATGATGTAACCTTATGCATATATTCTCATTGAGAAATGATAATTTAACAAATGTTAGCATATCAATACTTATAGGTATAAGCAAGAAATCATTTATCTTTCAAAGTATACGATCCTCAAAAGTTGTTTTACCCCCATCCATATTTATTATATTAGCAACACATGGCTCCATGTTCACCACATTAGTACAAATTTTAAGCACCACGGTGTCCAATTCACGCAATGGATCGTACTTTTTCAATATACATCAACTTTTTATTCTTCACACGATACATTAGTGTGAACCATTGGACATAGCATAAAGATGGAATAGAATATGCTGGTAGGTTTCAAAGGGGTAAAAGTCGAGAATATAGTCTCACATCAACTAGGCATACCAACAAGCTATGGAGATGCCCGTCGATAGATATCGATGCGAGGAGTAGGGATTGCCATGCAAATGTTGCTCAAGAGCTATAAGTGTAGGAAAGATCAGCTGAAGGTAAGTGGGAGTCCATCCTACTTGCTTGCTTATGAAGACCTCGGGCATTCGAGGATGCCTGTCATCAGAATATAGAAGCCAAGTTTATGAAAAAATTATTCCCACTAGCATAAAAATGATATAACATGAGACCCTCTATATGAAGAACAAGGTGCTACTTTGAGGCACAAGTGCAGTAAAGGATAGTAGAAAAGTCCCTTCTCTCTTTTTCTCTCATTCATTTTTTATGGTGGGCTTATTTGGCCTCCCCCATTTTCATTTCCTCACTCAGAAAATGCTCTAATAATGATGATCATCACACTTTTGTTTACTTACAACTCAATATGAAAACTGTTAGGATGATATGACTCTGATTTAATGTCTCTCGTAGTGTACCAGGATGTGCAAAGATCTAGTGTGACATCTATGAAAGATATAATGAACGTCGGATTTTCCACAAATACTATGTCAGCTCTATATGATGATGCAAATAATTATGATGATGAACGAACTAGTCATGTGAAGTGATGATGGCATTTGCATGGTAATATATCTCGGAATGGCTATGGAAATGCCATGATAGGTAGATATGGTGGCTATTTTGAGGAGGATATAAAAAGGTTTGTGTGCAACAGAGTGTGTCATGTCACGGGGTTTGGATGCACCGGCGAGACCTACACCGATCCTCAAGGTGAGAACGAGCGATGCACGATACCGAAGAGGCTAGCAAATATGAGGAGGTGAGAGTGAGTATGTCCATTGTGTCACATTAATCATGAAGAACTCATATATTTATTGCAAAGTTTTATTAGTTTTATCACAAATCAAAGTACTACTCGCATGCCCCGAGGGAAAAGGTTGGTAGGAATTAACGATCGCGCGGATCTGGCTCAAAACAACACAAGGATTTCAACAAGGAATAGAAATGATCCCACATCATCACCATGCCTTTTTAATTTTTTAGTTGAAAAATAAGTTTAACATCTCTTAATATTGAGACCTATCTAAATTAATAATAATGCACTCACACCTTTTTCATATCACCACATCAACATCCGAGAGATAGATAGAAGAGGTGTCTAGAGGGGGCGGTGAGTAGACTACTTGCATAAATTAAAATCCTAGCCTTTTACCAATTTAGTGGTTGGTAGATTTTGGAAATTCTAACAAGTCTACTGCACCCTACTGATACGTCTCCAACGTATCTATAATTTTTGATGGTTCCATGCTATTATCTTGTCAAACTTTGGATGTTTTATATGCCTTTTATATCTTTTTAGGGACTAACTTATTAACTCAGTGCCAAGTGCCAGTTCCTGTTCTTCCGTGTTTTTGACCCTTTTCAAAGGAAGATTTCAAATGGAGTCCAAACAGAATAAAATCCCCGATAATATTTTTTCCGAAACAGAAGAAGATCGGGAGACTTGAGAACCAAGGCAGGGGTCCCCACGGACCCCACAAGCCCCCTAGCCCAGGCTAGGGGGGAGGCCGGGCCTCATGGGCTTGTGGGCCCCCTGGACCTCCTCTGCCCTAGGTTTTGCGCCTATATATTCCCTACAATCCAAGAAAAATCAAGAGATCATCGAAAATACTTTTCCACTGCCGCAAGCTTCATTCTCCGCAAGATCCCATCTGGGGCACGTTCTGGTGCCCTGCCGGAGGGGGGATTCGGATACGGAGGGCTTCTTCATCAACACCTTGACCTCTCCGATGATGCATGAGTAGTTCACCATAGACCTACGGGTCCATAGCTAGTAGCTAGATGGCTTCTTCTCTCTCTTGTATCTTCAATACAAAGTTCTCCGTGATCTTCATGGAGATCTATCCAATGTAATCTTCTTTTGCATTGTGTTTGTCGAGATCCGATGAATTGTGGATTTATGATCAGGTTATCTATGAATCTTATTTGAGTTTCTTCTGATCTCTCTTATGCATGATTTCATATCCTTGTAATTCTCTTCGAGTTATGGGTTTTGATTGGCCAACTAAATCTATGATTCTTTCAATGGGAGAAGTGCTTGGTTTTGGGTTCATACCGTGCGGTGACCTCACCCAGTGACAGAAGGGGTAGCGAGGCACGCATCATGTTGTTGCCATCAAGGGTAAAAAGATGGGGTTTTCATCATTGGTTTGAGATTATCCCTCTACATCATGTCATCTTGCTTAAGGCGTTACTCTGTTCGTCATGAACTCAATACACTAGATGCATGCTGGATAGCGGTCGATGTGTGGAGTAATAGTAGCAGATGCAGAAAGTATCGGTCTACTTGTCTCAGACGTGATGCCTATATGTATGATCATTGCCTTAGATATCGTCATGACTTTGCGCGGTTCTATCAATTGCTCGACAGTAATTTGTTCACCCACCGTAATACTTGCTATTTTGAGAGAAGCCTCTAGTGAACACTATGGCCCCCGGGTCTACTCCACACCATATTTCCAGCCTTGGTTGTCAACTGAGGGAAATACTTACTGCTCCTGTGCTGCATCGCCCTTTCCTCTTCAAGGGAAAAACCAACGCAAGCTCAAGGGGTGACAGAAAGGTTTCTGTCGCCGTAGCAGAAGAATTTCTGGCGCCGTTGTCGGGGAAGATCAAGTCAAGAACTCATCCAAGTAAGTGTCGCAAACTCATCTCTTGCATTTACTTTGTTTGCCAGTTGCCTCTCATTTTCCTCTCCCCCACTTCACAAATTTGCATTTTTTGTTTGCCTTTCCGTTCGCCCTTTCGCTCACTTGCTCTTTGTTCTCTTGTGTGCTTGCTTGCTTGCCGAAGTCACCATGAATGAAAACACCAAACTTTGTGACTTCTCGAATACTAATAATAATGATTTTGTTAGTACTCCAGTTGTTCCCGCCACTAGTGCGGAGTCATACGAAATCAATGCCGCTTTGATGAATCTTGTTATGAAAGAGCAATTCTCCGGCCTTCCTAGTGAAGATGATGGATCCCATCTCAATACCTTCATTGAGATTTGCGATATGCAAAAGAAGAAAGATGTGGATAATGATGTGATTAAATTGAAGCTTTTTCCTTTCTCGTTGCGAGATCGCGCAAAAACTTGGTTTTCGTCTTTGCCCAAAAATAGTATCGATTCTTGGGATAAGTGCAAAATGCTTATATATCCAAGTATTTTCCGTGGGCTAAGATTATCTCTCTCCGTAATGATATCATGAATTTTAAGCAACTTGATCATGAACATGTTGCAAAATCTTGGGAGAGAATGAAATTGATGATTGGAAATTGTCCCGTTCATGGCTTGAGTCTTTGGATGATTATACAAATCTTCTACGTTGGCTTGAATCTCACTTCTAGAAATATCTTGGACTCCGCCTCAGGTGGATCATTCATGGAAATCACGTTAGGGGAAGCCACAAAACTCCTAGACAATATCATGACGAACTACTCTCAGTGGCACACTCAAAGGTCACCTACTAGTAAGAATATGGTTGCTAGTAGAAGTGCTCCTTTAGATCATAATGATATGCCCTTGTCCTCCTTGATTGAGAGTAGCAACGCTAGCTTGGACGTTAATTTTGTTGGTAGGAATAATTTTGGCAACAACAATGCTTTTAGAGGGAATTATGTACCTAGGCCTTTTCCTAGTAACTCCTCTAAACTTTGGCAACTCCTACAACAATACTCATGGAAATTACAATAGATTACCCTCTGATCTAGAGAGTAATATCAAAGATTTTATCAACTCGCAAAAAAAATTCAATGCGTCCATAGAGGAAAAACTACTCAAAATTGACGATTTGGCTAAGAGCGTTGATAGAATGTCTAGTGATACTGATGCTTTGAAAGTTAGATGTGCTCCTCCCAAGATCAATATGGATGAAACTTTGAAAGCTATGCGTGTTTCCATGATTGAGAGCAAAGAAAGAACCGCCCAAATTCGTGCTAGACATGAATGGCTTAAAAAGGCGTGTTCTTGTGATAAGAATCACGAAGATCTTAATGTGCTTGGTGTGACTCCCATTGAATCTTTGTTTTCTCGTGTCAAACCTAATGATGATGGGGCTGGATATGAATCCACTTTGGTTGAAAAGCGCCCAAATGATTCGGAGTCCATCTATCTTGATGCTAAAAGCATTGAAAGTGGAGTAGAAGATATTAAAACTTTGAGTAGTAATGAAATTACTACTTTGGATTTCAAGGAATTCAATTATGATAGTTGCTCCTTGATTGAATGCATTTCCTTGATGCAATCCATGCTAAACTCTCCACATGCTTATAGCCAAAACAAGGCCTTTACCGATCATATCGTCGAAGCTATGATAAAATCTCTTGAAGATAAACTTGAATTGGAAGTCTCTATCCCTAGAAAGCTTCATGATGAGTGGGAACCTACTATCAAAATCAAAATCAAAAACTATGAATGCAATGCTTTGTGTGATTTGGGTGCTAGTGTTTCCACGATTCCAAAGTCTTTATGTGATGTTCTGGGTTTTAATGAGCTTAAAGAGTGTTCTCTTAATTTGCATCTTGCGGACTCTACTGTCAAGAACCCCATGGGAAGGATCAATGATGTTCTTATTATTGCAAATAGTAACTATGTACCCGTGGATTTCATTGTGCTTGACATTGATTGCAATCCTACATGCCCTATTATTCTTGGTAGACCTTTCCTAAGGACTATCGGTGCTATCATCGATATGATTCTATCCCCTTATGCCTAGCTAAGGGCGTTAAACAATAGCGCTTGTTGGGAGGCAACCCAATGAATTTATATTTTTGTTTATGTTTTGTTGCGTCCACACCATCATAACTCTGTTGTGTTTGTGTTTTTTGTGTTTGTTTTTGTGTTTGAGCCAAGCAAAACCTTTATGACTAGTCTTGGTGATGGTTGTTTGATCCTGCTGGAAAAAGACAGAAACTTTTCGCTCACGAGATGATTTTTCATTTTTAATTAGAAAGATCTTTTGAGTTTATTCTTTTTTCTTCTGGTTGATATGCCTTTTTCCCAGGCAGTCGTAATGTTTCCGAATTTTTGAGATACCAGAAGTATACAAAGTATACAGATTGCTACAGACTGGTCTGTTTTTGACAGATTCTGTTTTTGTTGAGTTGGTTGCTTGTTTTGATGAAACTATGGATAGTATAGGGGGGTACTAGCCATGGAAAAGTGAGAATACAGTATCCCAACACCAATATAAATAGAAATCAAGATTGCTACAGTATCTAAAGTGGTGGTAGTTTGTTTTCTTGTGCTAATGTTATCACGAGTTTCTGTTTAAGTTTTGTGTTGTGAAGTTTTCAAGTTTTGGGTGATGCTCTCGTGGACAAAGAGATAAGGAGTGGAAAGAGCTCAAGCTTGGGGATGCCCAAGGCATCCCTAGCCAAATTCAAGGACACCAAAAATCCTAAGCTTGGGGATGCCCCGAGAAGGCATCCCCTCTTTCGTCTTCAATCCATCGGTAACATTACTTGGAGCTATTATTCACCACATGATATGTGTTTTGCTTGGAGTGTCTTGTATCTTAGGAGTCTTTTCTTTTTGTTGTGTCACAATCATCCTTGTTGCACACCTTTAGAGAGAGACATGCACTCATCGTGATTTTGCTAGAATGCTCATCGTGCTTCACTTATATCTTTTGAGCTAGATAATTTTCCTCTATGTGCTTCACTTAGATCTTTTAGAGCACGGCGGTGCGTGACTTGGTAGTTGGCTTATGCTATTAAAGTAGTCCCAAAGGTGATAGGTACCCAAAGAGGATACAAAAACCTCCATATTCATGTGCATTGAGTAGAAAGAGGAGTCTTGATTCCTCTCAATTAGTTTTGAGACGTGGATTTGGTAATATTAAGAGTTATGTTAGTAGGGTGTTGTGAATCTAGAAATACTTGTGTTGAAGTTAGTGATTCCCGTAGCATGCACGTATGGTGAACCGCTATGTTAGGAAGTCATAGCATAATTGATCTATTGATTGTCATCCTTCGTGTTGAGGTCGGGATCGTGCGATGGTTTACACCTACCAACCCTTCCCCTAGGAGTATACGTTTAGCACTTTGTTTCGATTACTAATAAAAACTTTCGCAACAAGTATGTGAGTTCTCCATGACTAATGTGAGTCCATGGTATAGATGCACTTTCACCTTCCACCATTTCTAGCCTCTCTAGTGCCGCGCAATTCTCGCCGGTACACAAACCCACCATACGCCTTCCTCAAAACAGCCACCATACCTACCTACTATGGCATTTTCATAGCCATTCCGAGATATATTGCCATGCAACTCCCACCGTTTCGTCTCATGACTTGTGCCATCACTCTCATATTGCCATTGCATGATCGTAAGATAGCTAGCAAGATGTTTCAATGTCATACGCCAAGCTAGATCGTTGCACATCCCGGTACACTGCCGGAGGCATTCCCTATAGAGTCATCATCATTTTGAGCTTTGAGCTGTGAGTAAATAAAAGTGTGATGATCATCATTATTACAGCATTGTCCCGTGTGAGGAAATAAAAAAAAGAGGCCAAAGAGCCCAAATAAAAAAGAGAAAAGAAAAAAAAGTGGCCCAAGAGCCCAAATAAAAAAAGGAAAGAGAGAAAAAGAGAGAAGGGACAATGCTACTATCTTTTTCCACACTTGTGCTTCATAAATAGCACCATGTTCTTCATGATTGAGAGCTTCTTGCTTTGTCACTACCATATGCTAGTGGGAATCTTCATTATATAACTTGGCTTGTATATTCCAATGATGGGCTTCCTCAAATTGCCCTAGGTCTTCGTGAGCAAGCAAGTTGGATGCACACCCACTAGTTCTCCTTTTGTGCTTTCACATACTTATAGCTCTAGTGCATCTCTTGTATGGCAATCCCTACTCATTCACATTGATATCTATTCATGGGCATCTCCATAGCCTTTTGATACGCCGAGTCAATGTGACCATCTCCTCCTTTTTGTCTCACAACCACCACCACACTCTATTCCACCTATAGTGCTATATCCATGGCTCACGCTCATGTATTGCGTGATAGTTATACAAAGTTTTAGAAAGTAAGAGTGAAAAAACAATTACTTGGCCAATACCGGGGTTGTGCATGATTTAAATTAGTTGTGTGAGGATGATGGAGCATAGCCAGACTATATGATTTTGTAGGGATAACTTTCTTTGGCCTTGTTATTTTGAAAGTTCATGATTACCTTGCTAGTTTGCTTGAAGTATTATTGTTTTCATGTCAATAGCAAACTATTATTTTGAATCTTACGGATCTGAATATTCATGTCACATGAAAGAAGTTACATAGGACAACTATGCTAGGTAGCATTCCACATCAAAAATTCAGTCTTTATCACTTCCCTACTCGAGGACGAGCAGGAGTTAAGTTTGGGGATGCTTTATATGCCTTTTATATCTTTTTTTGGGGACTAACTTATTAACTCAGTGCCAAGTGCCAGTTCCTGTTTTTCCCGTGTTTTTGACCCTTTTCAGAGGAAGATCTGAAACGAAGTCCAAACGCAATAAAATCCCCGAAAATATATATTCCGAAGCAGAAGAAGATCGGGAGACTTGAGAACCAAGGCAGGGGTCCCCAGGGACCCCACAAGCCCCCTAGCCCCGGCCAGGGGGGAGGCCGGTCCTCACGGGCTTGTGGGCCCCCTGGACCTCCTCTGCCCTAGGTTTTGCGCCTATATATTCCCTAAAATCCCAGAAAAAATCAAGAGATCATCGAAAATACTTTTCCGCCGCAGCAAGCTTCTGTCTCCGCAAGATCCCATCTGGGGCACGTTCTCGTGCCCTGCCGGAGGGGGGATTCGGATACGGTGGGCTTCTTCATCAACACCACGACCTCTCCGATGATGCGTGAGTAGTTCACCATAGACCTACGGGTCTATAGCTGGTAGCTAGATGGATTCTTCTCTCTCTTGGATCTTCAATACAAAGTTCTCCATGATCTTCATGGAGATCTATCCGATGTAATCTTCTTTTGCGGTGTGTTTGTCCAGATGCGATGAATTGTGTATTTATGATAAGATTATCTATGAATCTTATTTGAGTTTACTCTGATCTCTCTTATGCATCATTTCATATCCTTCTAATTCTCTTCGAGTTGTGGGTTTTGTTTGGCTAACTAGATCTATGATTCTTCCAATGGGAGAAGTGCTTGGTTTTGGGTTCATACCGTGCGGTGACCTCACCTAGTGACAGAAGGGGTAGCGAGGCACACATCGTGTTGTTGCCATCAAGGGTAAAAAGATGGGGTTTTCATCATTGGTTTGAGATTATCCCTCTACATCATGTCATCTTGCTTAAGACGTTACTCTGTTCGTCATGAACTCAATACACTAGATGCATGCTGGATAGCGGTCGATGTGTGGAGTAATAGTAGTAGATGCAGAAAGTATCGGTCTACTTGTATCGGACGTGATGCCTATATGTATGATCATTGCCTTAGATATCGTCATGACTTTGCGCGGTTCTATCAATTGCTCGACAATTATTTGTTCACCCACCGTAATACCTGCTATTTTGAGAGAAGCCTCTAGTGAACACCATGGCCCCCGGGTCTACTCCACACCATATTTTTAGCCTTACACTTTTATTACTTTCCGCCTTCATATCTCACTTTGCAATTAATCTTGAAGGGATTGACAACCCCTTTATAGCGTTGGGTGCAAGCTCTTTTGTGTTTGCGCAGGTACTCTGGACTTGACGCGATTCTCCTACTGGATTGATACCTTGGTTCTTGATACGTCTCCAACGTATCTATAATTGTTTATGGTTTCATGCTATTATCTGGTCAAACTTTGGATGTTTTATATGCCTTTTATTTATGTTTTGGGACTAACTTATTAACTCAGTGCCAGTTCCAATTTTTTCCATGTTTTTGACCCCTGTCAGAGGAGATTTTGAAATGGAGTTCAAACGGAAGAAAATCCCCGAAAAGATTTTTTTCGGAACGGAAGAAGATCGGAGAACTTGGGAGCCAAGCCAGAAGAGCCCCAGGGGCCCCACAAGCCCCCACCCCGCGGCCAGGGGGGCGCGCCATCCAGGCTTGTGGGCCCCGTGCAGGTCCCCTGACCAAGATCTTTCGCCTATATAATCCCATAAATTCCAGAAAAAAATCAAGAGACAATCGCAATTACTTTTCCGCCGCCGCAAGCTTCTGTCTCCGCAAGATCCCATCTGGGGCACGTCCTGGTGCCGTGCCGGAGGGGGGATTCGAACACAGAGGGCTTCTTCATCAATACCGTGACCTCTCCGATGATGCGTGAGTAGTTCACCATAGACCTACGGGTCCATAGCTAGTAACTAGATGGCTTCTTCTCTCTCTTGGATCTTCAATACAAAATTCTCCATGATCTTCATGGAGATCTATCCGATGTAATCTTCTTTTGCGGTGTGTTTGTCAAGATCCGATGAATTGTGGATTTATGATCAGATTATCTATGAATCTTATTTGAGTTTCTTCTGATCTCTCTTATGCATGATTTCATATCCTTGTAATTCTCTTCGAGTTCTGGGTTTTGTCTGACCAACTAGATCTATGATTCTTGCAATGGGAGAAGTGCTTGGTTTTGGGTTCATACCGTGCGGTGACCTCACCCAGTGACAGAATGGGTAGCGAGGCACGCATCATGTTGTTGCCATCAAGGGTAAAAAGATGGGGTTTTCATCATTGGTTTGAGATTATCCCTCTACATCATGCCATCTTGCTTAAAGCGTTACTCTGTTCGTCATGAACTAAATACACTAGACGCATGCTGGATAGCGGTCGATGTGTGGAGTAATAGTAGTAGATGCAGAAAGTATCGGTCTACTTGTCTCGGACGTGATGCCTATATGTATGATCATTGCCTTAGATATCATCATGACTTTGCGTGGTTCTATGAATTGCTCGACAGTAATTTGTTCACCCACCGTAATATTTGCTATTTTGAGAGAAGCCTCTAGTGAACATTATGGCCCCCGGGTCTACTCCACACCATATTTTTAGCCTTACACTTTAACTTTGTTGCACTTTCCGCCTTCAGGCCTCACTTTGCAATCAATCTTGAAGGGGTCGACAACCCCTTTATAGCGTTGGGTGCAAGCTCTTTTGTGTTTGCGCAGGTACTCTGGACTTGACGCGATTCTCCTACTGGATTGATACCTTGGTTCTTGATACGTCTCCAACGTATCTATAATTTTTGATGGTTTCATGCTATTATCTTGTCAAACTTTGGATGTTTTGCATGCCTTTTATTTATTTTTTGGGACTAACGTATTAACTCAGTGCCAAGTGCCAGTTCCTGTTTTTTCCATGTTTTTGACCCCTTTGAGAGGAGATTTTGAAACAGAGTCCAAACGGAAGAAAATCCCCGAAAAGATTTTTTTAGAACGGAAGAAGATAGGAGAAATTGGGAGCCAAGCCAGAAGATCCCAGGGGCCCCACAAGCCCCCACCCCGCGGCTAGGGGGGCCGCACCATCGACGCTTGTGGGCCTCCTGGAGCTCCCTTGACCTAGATCTTTTGCCTATATGATCCCATAAATTCCAGAAAAAATCAAGAGACAATCGCAATTACTTTTCCGCCGCCGCAAGCTTCTGTCTCCGCAAGATCCCATCTGGGGCACGTCCTGGTGCCCTGCCGGAGGGGGGATTCGGACACGAAGGGCTTCTTCATCAACACCATGACCTCTCCGATGATTAGTGAGTAGTTCACCGTAGATCTACGGGTCCATAGCTAGTAACTAGATGGCTTCTTCTCTCTCTTGGATCTTCAATACAAAGTTCTCCATGATCTTCATGGAGATCTATCCGATGTAATCTTCTTTTGCGGTATGTTTGTCGAGATCTGATGAATTCTGGATTTATGATCAGATTATCTATGAATCTTATTTCAGTTTCTTCTGATCTCTCTTATGCATGATTTCATATCCTTGTAATTCTCTTCGAGTTGTTTGTTTTGTGTGGCCAACTAGATCTATGATTCTTGCAATGGCAGAAGTGCTTGGTTTTGGGTTCATACCGTGCGGTGACCTCATACAGTGACAGAAGGGGTAGCGAGGCACGCATCATGTTGTTGCCATCAAGGGTAAAAAGATGGGGTTTTCATCATTGGTTTGAGATTATCCCTCTACATCATGTCATCTTGCTTAAGGCATTACTCTGTTCATCATGAACTAAATACACTAGATGCATGCTGGATAGCGGTTGATGTGTGGAGTAATAGTAGTAGATGCAGAAAGTATCGGTCTACTTGTCTCGGACGTGATGCCTATATGTATGATCATTGCCTTAGATATCGTCATGACTTTCCGCAGTTCTATCAATTGCTCGACAGTAATTTGTTCACCCACCGTAATACTTGCTATTTTGAGAGAAGCCTCTAGTGAACACTATGGCCCCCGGGTCTACTCCACACCATATTTTTAGCCTTACACTTTTACTTCGTTGCACTTTCCGCCTTCAGATCTCACTTTGCAATCAATCTTGAAGGGATTGATAACCCCTTTATAGCATTGGGTGCAAGATCTTTTGTGTTTGCGCCGGTACTCTGGACTTGACGCGATTCTCCTACTGGATTGATACCTTAGGTCTTGTTACGTCTCCAACGTATCTATCATTTTTGATGGTTTCATGCTATTATCTTGTCAAACTTTGGATGTTTTGCATGCCTTTTATTTATTTTTTGGGACTAAATTCTTAACTCAGTGCCAAGTGTCAGTTCCTGTTTTTTGCATGTTCCTGACCCCTTTCAGAGGAGATTTTGAAACGGAGTCCAAACGGAAGAAAATCCCCGAAAAGATTTTTTTTGGAACGGAAGAAGATGGGAGAACTTGGGAGCCAAGCCAGAAGAGCCCCAGGGGCCCCACAAGCCCCCACCCCGTGGCCAGGGGGCGCGCCATCCAGGCTTGTGGGCCCCCTCGAGGTCCCCTGACCTAGATCTTTCGCCTATATAATCCCATAAATTCCGGAAAAAATCGAGAGACGATCGCAATTACTTTTCCGCCGCCGCAAGCTTCTGTCTCTGCAAGATCCTGGTGCTCGGTTGGAGGGGGATTCGGACAGGGTGGGCTTCTTCATCAACACCATGATCTCACACGATGATGCGTGAGTAGTTCACCATAGACCTATAGGTCCCTATCTAGTAACTAGATGGCTTCTTCTCTCTCTTGGATCTTCAATACAAAGTTCTCCATGATCTTCATGGAGATCTATCCAATGTAATCTTCTTTTGTGGTGTGTTTGTCGAGATCCGATGAATTGTGGATTTGTGATCAGATTATCTATGAATCTTATTTGAGTTTCTTCTGATCTCTCTTATGCATAATTTCATATCCTTGTAATTCTCTTCGAGTTGTGGGTTATGTATGGCCAACTAGATCTATGATTCTTGCAATGGGAGAAGTGCTTGGTTTTGGGTTCATACCGTGCGATGACCTCACCCAGTGACAAAAGGGGTAGCGAGGCACGCATCGTGTTGTTGCCATCAAGGGTAAAAAGATGGGGTTTTCATCATTGGTTTGAGATTATCCCTCTACATCATGTCATCTTGCTTAAAGCGTTACTTTGTTCGTCATGAACTCAATACACTAGATGCATGCTGGATAGCGGTCTATGTGTGGAGTAATAGTAGTAGATGTAGAAAGTATCGGTCTACTTGTCTCGGACGTGATGCCTATATGCATGATCATTGCCTTAGGTATCGTCATGACTTTGCGCGGTTCTATCAATTGCTCGACCGTAATTTGTTCACCCACCGTGATACTTGCTATTTTGAGAGAAGCCTCTAGTGAACACTATGGCCCCAGGGTCTACTCCACACCATATTTTCAGCCTTACACTTTTTACTTCGTTGCACTTTCCGCCTTCAGATCTCACTTTGCAAACAATCTTGAAGGGATTGACAACCCCTTTGAAGCGTTTGGTGCAATCTTGTTTTTGTTTACGCACGTACTCTGGACTTGACGAGACTCTCCTTTTGGATCGATACCTTGGTTCTCAAATTGAGGGAAATACTTATTGCTCATGTGCTGCATCACCCTGTCATCTTCAAGGGAAGAACCAACGCAAGCCCAGCCTCTGTCAACGTGTCAACTTCTGGCGTTGTTGTCTGTGGGATAGCAGAAGAATTTCTGGCGCCGTTGCCGCGGAGGAAGATCAAGTCAAGAACTCATCTAAGTAGGTGTCACAAACTCATCTCTTGCATTTACTTTATTTGCTAGTTTCCTCTCATTTTCCTCTCCCCCACTTCACAATTTCCCTTTTTCGTTTGCCTTTTTCATTTGCCTTTTTCGTTTGCCTTTTTTGTTCCCCTTTCTTTCGCTTGCTTTCTGTTCTCTTGTGTGCTATGTGCCTTCAATATGCTTGCATCTTCGCTTGCTGAAAATCCATTGATATGGATACTCACCCACTTGCTAATCTCTTTAAGAGATCCACTTATGTGGAACCAATTGCTAGTGAGTTGAGTGCACTTGACTTTCTCTATGGAGTTTTGCTTGAGATGCGTGAATTTGAAAATCGTGATGAAGAAATTTATGAAATGATTCACGAGGGCTCCTTGAATGA
This sequence comes from Hordeum vulgare subsp. vulgare, assembly GCF_904849725.1. Taxonomy (NCBI): domain Eukaryota; kingdom Viridiplantae; phylum Streptophyta; class Magnoliopsida; order Poales; family Poaceae; genus Hordeum; species Hordeum vulgare. Next base: position 185,188,516 of record NC_058520.1, on the reverse strand, counting down.
AAAGCTTGATTGCAATGATTTCATTATAAATTCTATTAATGACAATCATGCTAAAAATATGCAAAACCCTAAGCTTGGGGATGCTAGTTTTGCTATGTCCATTACTTGTTGCAATGATATTTGCAATAATATTGAAAGTGGGTTTGGAGAAGTCATGACTTTATTTGATGATAATCCCATTATTTTTAAGAGTGTCAACTTTGCATGCATGTGGATCATGAAAATAATATCCTATGTGATAGTTACATTGTTGAATTCGAATATGATCCCACATGTAATTATTATGAGAGAGGAAAATATGGTGCTAGAAACTTTCATATCACTAAATCATCTCTCGTTATGTTGAGATTGCTATGGTCTCTTTCTTCTTTCTTGCATATGGTAACTATTGGTTGTCTTGACAATCTGTTTTCCTATAAAATGCCTATGCATAGGAAGTATGTTAGACTTAGATATGATTTTTACATGCTTCATGATGCTCGCTTCTTGTCCGATTGCTATCTTTTATGTGAGCATCATTGAATTATCAATGCCTAGCTAAGGGCGTTAAACAATAGCGCTTGTTGGGAGGCAACCCAATGAATTTATCGTTTTCTTTCCGTTTTGTTGCGTCCACACCATCATAATTCTGTTGTGATTGTGTTTTTTGTGTTTATTTTTGTGTTTGAGCCAAGCAAAACCTTTATGACTAGTCTTGGTGATGGTTGTTTGATCCTGCTGGAAAAAGACAGAAACGTTTCGCTCACGAAATGATTTTTCATTTTTATTCAGAAAGAGCTTTTCAGTTGATTCTTTTTAATGCTGGTTGATATGCCCTTTTCCCAGGTAGCCGCAATTGTTCAGAATTTTTTAGGTACTAGAAGTATACGAAGTATACAGATTGCTACAGACTGGTCTGTTTTTGACAGATTCTGTTTTTGTTGAGTTGGTTGCTTGTTTTGATGAAACTATGGTTAGTATCGGGGGTATTAGCCATGGAAAAGTGAGAATACAGTAGCCCAACACCAACATAGATAGAATTCAAGTTTGCTACAGTACCAAAAGAGGTGGTAGTTTGTTCTCTTGTGCTAATGTTATCACGAGTTTTTGTTTAAGTTTTGTGTTGTGAAGTTTTCAAGTTTTGTGTGATGTTCTCATGGACAAAGAGATAAGGAGTGGAAAGAGCTCAAGATTGGGGATGCCCAAGGCATCCGAAGCCAAATTCAAGGACACCAAAAAGCCTAAGCTTGGGGATGCCCCGGGAAGGCATCCCCTCTTTCGTCTTCAATCCATCGGTAACATTACTTGGAGCTATAATTTTATTCTCCACATGATATGTGTTTTGCTTGGAGCGTCTTGTATCGTAGGAGTCTTTTTTTTGTCACAATCATCCTTGCCGCACACCTTTTTGAGAGAGAGAGAGACATGCCCTCATCGTGATTTTGCTAGAATGCTCATACTGCTTCACTTATATCTTTTGAGCTAGATAGTTTTTCTCTAGTGCTTCACTTATATATTTTAGAGCACGGCGGTGCGTGAATTGGTAGTTGGCTTATGCTATGAAAGTAGTCCCAAATGTGATAGGTACCCAAAGAGGATGCAAAAACCTCCATCTTCATGTGCATTGATTAGAAAGAGAAGTTTTGATTCCTCTCAATTAGTTTTGAGACGAGGATTTGGTAATATTGAGAGCTATGTTAGTAGGGTGTTGTGAATCTAGACATACTCGTGTTGAATTTAGTGATTCCCGTAGCATGCACGTATGGTGAACCGCTATATTAGGAAGTCGGAGCATAATTGATCTATTGATTGTCATCCTTTGTGTTGAGGTCGGAATCGCGCGATGGTTAACACCTACCAACCCTTCCCCTAGGAGTATGCGTTTAGCACTTTGTTTCGATTACTAATAAAAACTTTAGCAATAAGTATGTGAGTTATTCATGACTAATGTGAGTCCATGGTATAGATGCACTTTCACCTTCCATCATTGCTAGCCTCTCTAGTGCCGCGCAATTCTCGCCGGTACACAAACCCACCATATGCCTTACTCAAAACATCCACCATACCTACCTACTATGGCTTTTTCATAGCCATTCCGAGATATATTGCCATGCAACTCCCACCGTTCCGTCTCATGACTTGCGCCGTCACTCTCATATTTCCATTGCATGATCATAAGATAGCTAGCGATATGTTTTCAACGGCATACGCCATGCTAGATCGTTGCACATCCCAGTACACTGCCGGAGGCATTTCCTATAGAGTCATCATCATTTTGAGCTTTGAAGCTGTGAGTAAATAAAAGTATGATGATCATCATTATTAGAGCATTGTCCCATGTGAGGAAATGAAATAAATAAAAAAAAGAGCCCAAAGAGCCCAAAAACAAAAACAAGAAAATAAAATAAAAGAAAAAAAGAGGCCTAAGAGCACAAATAAAAAAAAAAGAGAAAAAGAGAGACGGGACAATGCTACTATCTTTTTCCACACTTGTGCTTCATGTTAGCACCATGTTCTTCATGATTGAGAGCTTCTTGCTTTGTCACTACCATATGCTAGTGGGAATCTTCGTTTTATAACTTGGCTTGTACATTCCAATGATGGGCTTCCTCAAAATTGCCCCAGGTCTTCGTGAGCAAGCAAGTTGTGTGCACACCCAGTAGTTTTCTTCTTGAGCTTTCACATACTTATAGCTCTAGTGCATCTCTTGTATGGCTATCCCTACTCATTCACATTGATATCTATTAATGGGCATATCCATAGCCTATTGATACACCGAGTCAGTGTGACCATCTCCACCCTTTTTGTCTCACAACCACCACCACACTCTATTCCACTTATAGTGCTATATCCATGGCTCGCGCTCATGTATTGCGTGATAGTTATACAAAGTTTGCGAAAGTAAGAGTGCGAAAACAATTACTTGGCCAATTCCGGGGTTGTGCATGATTTACATTAGTTGTGTGAGGATGATGGAGCATAGCCAGACTATATGATTTTGTAGGGATAACTTTCTTTGGCCTTGTTATTTTGAAAGTTCATGATTACTTTGCTAGTTTGCTTGAAGTATTACTGTTTTCACGTCAATAGCAAACTATTTTTTTGAATCTTACGGATCTGAACATTCATGTCTAGTGAAAGAAGTTCCAAAGGACAACTATGCTAGGTAGCATTCCACATCAAAAATTCATTCTTTATCACTTCCCTACTCGAGGACGAGCAGGAGTTAAGCTTGGGGATGCTTGATACGTCTCCAACGTATCTATAATTTTTGATGGTTTCATGCTATTATCTTGTCAAACTTTGGATGTTTGACATACCTTTTATTTATTTTTGGGACTAACTTATTAACTCAGTGTCAAGTGCCATTTCCTCTTTTTTCCATGTTTTTGACCCCTTTCACAGGAGATTTTGAAACGGAGTCCAAACGGAAGAAATTCCCCGAAAAGATTTTTTTTGGAACGGAAGAAGATCGAAGAACTTGGGAGCCCAGCCAGAAGAGCCCCAGGGGCCCCACAAGCCCCCGCCCCGCGGCCAGGGTCGCGCCATCCAGGCTTGTGGCCCCCCTGGAGGTCCCCTGACCTAGATCTTTTGCCTATATAATCCCATAAATTCCAGAAAAAATCAAGAGACGATCGCAATTACTTTTCCGTCGCCGCAAGCTTCTGACTCCACAAGATCCCATCTGGGGCACATCCTGGTGCCCTGCCGGAGGGGGGATTCGGACACGGAGGGCTTCTTCAATAACACCATGACCTCTCCGATGATGCGTGAGTAGTTCACCACAGACCTACGGGTCCATAGCTAGTAACTAGATGGCTTCTTCTCTCTCTTAGATCTTCAATACAAAGTTCTCCATGATCATCATGGAGATCTATCCGATGTAATCTTCTTTTGCGGTGTGTTTGTCGAGATCCGATGAATTGTGGATTTATGATCAGATTATCTATGAATCTTATTTGAGTTTCTTCTGATCTCTCTTATGCATGATTTCATATCCTTGTAATTCTCTTCGAGTTGTGGGTTTTGTCTGGCCAACTAGATCTATGATTCTTGCAATGGGAGAAGTGCTCGGTTTTGGGTTCATACCGTGCGGTGACCTCACCCAGTGACAGAAGGGGTAGCAAGGCACGCATCGTGTTGTTGCCATCAAGGGTAAAAAGATGGGGTTTTCATCATTGGTTTGAGATTATCCCTCTACATCATGTCATCTTGCTTAAATCGTTACTCTGTTCGTCATGAACTCAATACACTAGATGCATGCTGGATAGCGGTCGATGTGTGGAGTAATAGTAGTAGATGCAGAAAGTATCGGTCTACTTGTCTCGGACGTGATGCCTATATGCATGATCATTGCCTTAGATATCGTCATGACTTTGCGCGGTTCTATCCATTGCTCGACAGTAATTTGTTCACCCACCGTGATACTTGCTATTTTGAGAGAAGCCTCTAGTGAACACTATGGCCCCCAGGGTCTAATCCACATCATATTTTCAGCCTTACACTTTTTACTTTGTTGCACTTTCCGCCTTGAGATCTGACTTTGCAAACAATCTTGAAGGGATTGACAACCCCTTTGATTCATTGGGTGCAAGCTTGTTTATGTTTGTGCAGGTACTCTGGACTTGACGAGACCCTCCTTCTGGATCGATACCTTGGTTCTCAAACTAAGGGAAATACTTATTGCTCCTGTGCTGCATCACCCTTTCCTCTTCAAGGGAAGAACCAAGGCAAGCCCAGCCTCTGTCAAAGTGTCAACTTTTGACACTGTTGTCTGTGGGATAGTAGTTCTCAACTGAGGGAAATACTTACTGCTCCTGTGCTGCATCGCCCGTTCCTCTTCAAGGGAAAAACCAATGCAAGATCAAGGGATGACAGAAAGGTTTCTAGCGCCGTAGCACCTACACATGCTAATCAACAAATATGGCGTAAAAGTAAAAAACTTTGCACATTTAGTAAGTAGTAGAGTTTAGGAAGATCAAATGCGAAGAAGTTAACACGACGATTTTTGGCATGGTTCCGATAGGTGGAGCTATCGTGCATCCATGTTAGTGGAGACTTAAACCCATGGTGGGTAATGGCTGCGATAGTCCACGGAGGGATCCACCCACAAGGGATCCACGAAGAAGCGGCCTTGTCTATTCCACCACGGCTTCCGTCCACACAGGACTATCCTCACTCACGGTAGATCTTCATGAAGTAGGCGATCTCCTTGCCCTTACAAACATCTTGGTTCAACTCCACAACATGAAGTAGGAGGCTCCCAAGAGACACCTAACCAATCTAGGAGGCACCACCCTCCAAAAGATAATAGATGTGGTAGAACGATGAACTCCTTGCTCTTGTGCTTGAAAAGATAGTCTCCTCAACACTCAATCACTCTCTCTCATATTTGGCAGGGGTAGGAGAGATTGATCTTGTGGAAAGAAACTTGGGGAGGCTAGAAATCAAGGTTCAAATGGTAGGAATGGAAACTCTTGATCTCAACACATAAGTAGGTGGCTCTCTCTCTCTCTCTCTCAGAAAAATGGATCTGGCAAGTTTAAGTGTGTTCTGAGTGCTTCCTCAATGAATGAGAGGTGGGTGGAGGGGTATATATAGGCATCTCCCAAAATCCAACTGTTACACCATTATTGGCAAACTCGGCGAAATCGAAATTTTAATCTCGGTGGTAACAAGTGCAATAAATGTGGCAACTTTGAATTCTTGGTGAAACCGATATGTGAATATCGGTGGTACCAATACGATGTCCTATGCTGGAATTCCAAACTCGGTGAGACCTACTTCAAACTCGAAATTTCCAAAACTTGAAATTAGCTTAACCAAAAGTTGGTCATCCAATCTCGGTAGCACCGATAGTAATGTTGGTTGTACCGAGATGGTGGGATTGGCATAGGATCTGTCTAAGTGTAAAATCGGTATAGGCGAGTGAGAAATGTTGGTGGCACCGATTTTCCATATTTGGCTTGGGACAGATATATTTTGTGGGAAAGTGGCTGAGAATTTTTGGTGGCTATCTATAAGCACTTGAGCAACCAATTCATCATAATACCTCATCACCTTTTAATAGTATTGGATTTCCTACGGACTCAAATGTGATTTCTCAGAAAGAGTAAAATGGAGAGTCATCTTGCTTGAAGCTATAGTCGATCCTATTCCCTCCTTCATCAATGGGCTTCTCCACACAATCCTATAACCAAAGCTCTATCTGAACTATACGTGAAATATACTAGGTAAAAGTGTTAGTCCAATAGACAATGTATGTTGTCATGAATTATCAAAACCACCAAGGGAGCATATGTGCTTTCAATCTCCCCCTTTTTGGTAATTGATGACAACACACAATAAAAGCTTCAAATAAAGATAGGCACTAGAATATGACAGCTTGGAGAGATACATGACTAGTACAAGCTCCCCTAAATGTGTGCAATCCCTTTTAAAGGATAGTTGCTTTGGATTGCATGGGCACACACATGCTAGAAGGACAAGACAAGCCATATAGATCTTGGATATATGCATCAAACATATGTGAATGAAGAACTTCCATGTTCATGACTCGCTCTTGCAAACAATATGTGCAAGAGACAAGAGATCATCATGAATAGGGATATGATGCATATACTTTCCTTGACGTTCTTGAGCGTCTTAGAAGTAGGAGCACACTTGGGAAAACAAATGTTAGACAACACAAGAGTACTCTACTGTAAAGATGCAAAGAGCTTTAAAAGTACTAAGATATTGAGAACATATTAAAAATAGGATTTGATGATAGATATGTCTCCAAGAGAATTAAGAACTTTCTCCCCTAAGGATGAATATGTAATATTACCTCTCCCCTTGAATCATAGCATGTAGATATTCGGAGTAGGTAGGGTAAGACAAGTTCAATCCAATAGGAGTGAGATCTGAAACAATTTTATCTCTCTCCCCCTTAATATGTAAGGTTTGATACATATTGCCTTAGGTAGATCTCCCTTTAGGCCTCGTTTGGCACGGAGGGATTCAAGAGTTTTCGAGAGAAAAATCCCCGGGACGGCCAGAAACCCCACAGAACCTTGGGCGTCCATTTGGTAAAAGGGGTTTGCTTAGCCGAATCCCCTTTGTTCCCCTTCAATCCCTTTCTATTCATGTGTTTCAGGATCCTCCTCGAGGGACTGGTGGAAGCAAAGCCCCGAGGATTTGAGAGGATTGGGTGGAAGGAAGGGATTCACCAAATCCCCTCAAATCCCCTCCTCTCGAAACCTCCCCAATCCACTTCTACCAAACAAAGCCTTAGGAACATATATCTCCCCCTATTGATATTTCTCCCTCTTTTGTGTAAGCTTGTTAGTGATATTTCTCCCCTTTATATAGGTTCATTGGAAGCTTTGATATATCTCCTGCTTTGGCATTAATTTCCAAAAAAGGTTAGATGGCAAGGGCTCATTGAGAGAAAAGGGATCCTTAATTCTTCTCTCTTTGGTAAGGGTTCCTTGAATTTTTCTCCCCCTTAGATAGTAGGTAAGGGTTCATTGAATGTTCTCCCCCTTTAATATGGATAAGAGTTCCTTGAACTATCTCCCCCTATGTTAGGGATCCTGGATGTTTCTCCCTCTTATATTGTGGGATCATTGAGGGTTTATCACCCTAGAGAAGTCGCCCCCTTGAAAATTATGCTAAATCGAATATTGTTTCATAAAATATTCAATAAGATCTAAGGTGGCAATGAAACATGGGATCATTGATAATATTTCTCCCCCTAAGACAAAAGTCCAGAAATTATCAGAATATCATGGGGTGTGATAATATCGGAGTCATCAAGATACTGTGATTCGATAGAACCGAGAATGAAAATCAGGCCTGTGGGAGAAATTGGTTGGACCGAGTTTCCCAGATCGATGAAATCGAGTTGCATTGAATATCTACTCCATAACTAAAACTAGGCAAAAAAAATTCCACAAACTTTGGAAAAAAATCCAAAGATTGAAAGAAAATAACAGAAAACAATTTTGTGTGTTTTTTAATTTTTGAATTTTGAAATACACATAAATATAGATGAGAGTAAAATGGTTCCGAGAAAGTATGCAATGAAAAATGTGAACCTTAAAAGAATCTCCTACTAGATGTACGGCGGTGACTAGGTCACCTATATTAGAGTATTTGACTTGAGGAGTCAAGCAAGAATGCTTGATCATAGGTCATACTCATCCTTAAGCACAAAAAAGGGGTTAGCATTTTTCGATTAAGCCTTTTAATATCTTCATACCACTTAAATTTCTTTACCTAATGACTTGGTGTAAAGCTTTATCATGAATATGAGTACATACCTTTGAGTGATGTTGATGATGTGGCATGTAGGTGAACTTCTTATGGATGCTCCAAGATAAAAAAGATCATCTTCAGTTGGGAGTTGTCCTTGTCATTTTGGTTCACTTTTCACCTACAATGGTTAGTCGTGCAAGGAAGAACATAATATATCCAACTGACACGGGTGAATTTCATTATCATATAATTGTCAAGGATATGATTTTATTATCTTCTTCCTCCATCTCCGAAGAAAGGGATGTTGATACTTGGCCATGACAAGATTGCTTTTGATGTGAGTTGATGGCAATCTTGTGAAGCGTATTTCTTCCAAGTACCTACAAATGGTTAGATGCAATACAAGGGAGCATAGTTTTCCAAGATATAAGATAGTGTCAAATCAATGGCATCAAGGAATAGACAATCAAGCTCATGCCCTTGCATGCATCCCAGTGAGTCTTGCTCAAGTTTGAAGCAGCAATAATGTTCAACTCACTCCTTAAATGACAAAATACTTTCTCCTCAAGTGGTTTGGTAAAGATATCAGCTAATTGTTTGTCGATACGAACATGCTTAAGACCTATCGCTCCTTTACCAACATAATCACGAATGAAATGATGTTGCACTTGAATATGTTTTGTTCGAGAATGTTGCAAAGTATTGTAAGAAATTTTAATAGCACTTTCATTGTCACACAATAATGGAACATTTCTAGCATGAATGCCATAATCATTAAGAGTTTGAGTCATCCATAGTAATTGCGCACAGCATGATCCGGTGGCTATATATTCAGCTTTGTCAGTAGATAAAGATATCGAGTTTTGTTTCTTGGATGACCAAGACACAAGAGATCTCCCAATAAATTGACATGTACCTGAGGTGTACTTCCTATCAACCTTGTCTCCGGCATAGTCCGAGTCAGAATAGCCAACAAGATTAAAAGAAGATCCCATGGGATACCATATGCCAAAGTTTGGTGTATGTATTAGGTATCGCACAATTCTTTTAATAGCCGATAGATGACACTCTTTGGGCGCCGCTTGGTATCAGGCACACATGCAAATGCTCAACATGATTTCAGTGCAGGAGGCACATAGATATAGAAATGAACCAATTATTGATCGATAAACTCTTTGATAAACTGGTTTGTCCTCCTTAGTGAGGTCAATATGTCCACTAGTAGGCATGGGGGTTCTCATACCTTTGCACTCTTGCATATTGAACTTCTTGATTAAGTCCTTGGTGTACTTGGTCTGAGAGATAAACATACCTTCTCTCGATTGTTTGATTTGCAATCCAAGGAAGAATTTGAGCTCGCACATCATTGACATCTCATATTTTCGTGACATCAACTTTCCAAATTTCTCACTAAAATATGGGTTAGTAGATGTCACACCCTGTTTTTGCTATCACCTGTCTGTGTTGTAAAATTCTGAGCTTGTTAAAAAAATTTCAAAAATAATGTTGTGAGTGACATGATTGACATTGTATGATTGTATGCTTCATCATGTGAGGTTTTAAAACCCTAAATTCCTTTGGTATTATACTGATTTCCAAAAACCTTTGATAACCAAAGTAAAACCACCTTGAATTGCACTGGATGTCCTTGATAGCAAGCAGTGCTACCACTCATATTTGGTAATCTGATTTTTACCTATCTTTATATTCCAAAACCACAAAAATAATTATTTTTGTGAGTACTTTCCTAATTAAATAACATGTCCATTTCTAAGGTCAGAATTGGTATTCCAACATGGAAAAATACTTTTTCTGCTTTGGAAAAAATCTGATTAAATTTAGAGATGATCAGAAGGACATATATTTTCCATACATAAGATTTAAACCCCATTTTATATTATATTTATTGATTAAAACTATAAAAGCTATTTCTATCTGTTCTGGCATTTTGAAATATTTCCAAATGAAATATTCTCAATAAATTCCTAGAAAATTCCAGTGATGTCCCTAAGCCATGTTTGGTGTCCACATAAAGTTTCACCTTGATCAAAGGTGGATAAGGACCCCAAATAACCCAAAAACCTCATTTGTCCAGAATCAAGTTAGAGCAACTCTACATAGCAAAGTTTGTCCAATGAGGCTAAAACTTTGCAGGAGTGTCTAATACCTCAAATGCGGGTTCTACACCAAAATTGGGATTTGTGGGACTTAGTTTGCCCACACTCCCTTTGGAAGGAACATATCTGGTCATATTAGAGTGATTTCAAGTTTACAAAGCTAAACTTCTCCTTTGGAGCTCAAATTTGGTGGAACTCCATGGTTTACCACCAAAACCAAACATGTTAAGTCTCAGCACCAGTGGCGGGGTGCAAACCTCTGTGCCCACTGTCGAACACATTCTTACAGATAGGAAAAAGCCACCTTAGCCATAGCTAAACCAAACTCCTTTGCTTCAAACTCTTAGATTAAGTAGCCAGCACCTGTATCTAACCCCAGTCAACTGGCCCTTCACTGGTTCAAAGTGGAAAGGCCAAAAAACCCAATTTAGACCTCAGTTCATGACTGACAGCACCAATATTTCTTGCCTCCTTTGACCAGTCGAAGCTCCCACTAAAACTAAAACGGCTAGCTGATCGCGCTCTCTCGCGTTAACTAGACGAACGCTTATGACAACGAACCTTCCCCTGCAACGGCACTAGAAGAATGCTGATAGCACTCCCCGGTAATGAAACTAGAAGAATGTTGTTGACGGCCCACCAGCGCGTGGGTTCACAGCAGTTTTCGAGGGTAGAGTATTCGACCCAAATTTGTAGATCGCGTGAAGGAGGTGAGAGAATACTCTCGAGTATTAGCAGCTGAATTTGTCGGATTCAACCACACCTGAAAGATTAGTATCTGCAAGCACACTAGTAACAGCAAAGTAACGAGTAACGGTAGTGTAACGAGCAATAGCAGTGGCAAGGGACAGCAATAGTCACAGCAGTAGCAAGTGGCAACAGTAGCAAGCGACAGTAGTAGCAGCAGTAGTAGCAGCAGCAGCAGAGCAAAATAAGTAACAGCGGTAGCAAGAGTAGTAGCAGCAGCAGAGCAAGACAAGTAACAGCAGTAGCAATAGTAGTAGCAGCAGCAGAGCAAGTAAAGTAACAGCAGTAGTAGGACAAACTCGTAGGCTATGGGTCGGTGATTTGTTTGGATGATATTCATCATGCAACAGCTATAACACAGAGAGATATGTGGCTAGCTCCCGTTCGTCAATGTGATGTAGGCATGCATTCCGTGTGTCGTCATACGTGCTTAGGGAAAAGAACTTGCATGACATCTATTGTCCATCCCTCTCGTGGCAGCAGGGTCCAAAAGGAAACTACGGGATATTACGGTTCTCCTTTTAATAAAGAACCGGACCAACGCATTAGCACTTTGTGAACACATGATCTCCTCAAACTATGGTCATCACCGGGAGTGGTTCCGGTTATTGTCACTCCGGGGTTGCCGGATCATAACACATAGTAGGTAACTACAGCTTGCAAGATCGAGTCTAAAACACACATATATTGGTGACAACATAATAATTTCAGATCTGAAATCATGGCACTCGGGCCCTAGTGACAAGCATTAAGCATGGCAAAGTAGTAGCAACATCAAATCTCAGAACATAGTGGATACTAGGGATCAATCCCCATCAAAACTAACTCGATTACATGATAGATCTCATCCTACTCATCACCGCCCAGCGAGCCTACAAATAGATTACTCATGAACGACGAAGAGCTTCATGGAATTGGAGAGGGAAGAAGGTTATTGATGACGATGGCGATGATTTCCCTTCTCTAGAGCCCAAGACGGACTCCAGATCTGCCCTCGAGATGAAGAACAGGTGGTGGCGGCGCCCCCGTATCGAAAACGCGACGAAAACTTGTCTTTTTCTTTTTTCTGGGATGAAAGGCAACTTATAGAGATGGAGTTGGGGTGGCAGGTGCCTGTGGGCCCCACAAGCCTGCCCGCCGCCACCAGGGGGTGGTGGCGGAGCAGGGGCTTGTGGCCCACTGGCCCACCCCCTAAGGTGGAACTTGGCGCGGATATTTTTGATATTTTCCAAAACTGCTCCCCGTAAATTTTCAGGATGTTTGGAGAACTTTGATTTCTGCACAAAAATAACACCAAGGCAATTCTGCTAAAAACAGCATCAGTCCAGGTTAGTTCCATTCAAATCATGCAAATTATAGTCCAAAACAAGGGCAAAAGAGTTTGGAAAAGTAGATATGTTGGAGACGTATCAACTCCCCCAAGCTTAAAACCTTGCTTGTCCTCAAGCAACTCAGTTGACAAACTGAGAGAGAAAGAAAAACTTTGACAAACTCTGTTTGATCTTGTTGTTGCAACTATGTCTAACTCATAACCAGAATTTCAGCAAGATCACAAGTTAACCACATAAGCAAATGACACAAAGGTCTCACGGTAAACTAATATCAATGGCATAATCAGCTAACGAGCAAATAATAATGAGTTTCAAATACCAACACTTCAATCAAAACAAGCATGAAGCAATATGAATAGGTGGTATCTCGCTAGCTCTTTCTGAGACCACAAAACATAAATGCAGAGCACTTTCAAAGATCAAGGGCTGACTAAACATTATAATTCATAGCAATGAAGATCCATTCATAGTCATACTCAATATCAATCAAAAGCAAAGCGTAAAAATGACAGAGGTGCTCTCTAATTGGTGCTTATAAAAGAGGAGGATGACTCGACAGGAAAATAAATAGACATGCCCTTCGCAGAGGGAAGCATTGATTTGCAGAGGTGCCAGAGCTCAAGCTTTGAAAACAGAGATAATAATTTTGGGTGGCATGCTTTCATTGTCAACGCAATGACCAAAAGTTCTCAATATGTTCCATGCTACTCATGCTATAGGCGGTTCCCAAACAGAAAAGTAAAGTTTTAACTCCCCCACCACCAATCAATCACACTCCGCGGCTAGCTGAATCCTCGGATACCGTCCATACTAACATCAATCCGGGGGAGTCTTGTTTTACAGTTATGTTTTCGATTTAAGCATGGAACTGGGCATCCCAAATACCGGCCCCTTTCTCGTGAATGACTATGAATAAACACATGTCGAGGATAACACTCCTAGCATGGAAGATGCCAATAGCCCTCTGTCACCACATGAGCGGTTCGGGCATGCAAAACAGATTTATTTCTTGAAGGTTTAGAGAATGGCACATGCAAATTTACTTGGAAAGGCAGGTAGATACCGCAAATAGGTAGGTATGGTGGACTCTCATGGAAAAACTTTTGGGTTTATGGGAGTGGATGCACAAGCAGTATTCCCACTTAGTACAAGTGAAGGCTAGCAAAAGACTGGGAAGCGACCAACTAGAGAGCGACAACGGTCATCAAGATGCAATGAGTTTGACTAACATTGAATGCAAGCATGAACAGGATATAAATCACCATGAACACGAACATCATAGAGGCTATGTTGATTTTGTTTCAACTACATGCATGAACATGCGCCAAGTCAAGCCACTTGAAACATTCAAAGGAGAATACCATCCTATCATACTACATCATAGTCATCTGAAATCTATGTTAGCAATCAAGACAAACCATTATAAGCTCTCAGCTAAATAAGCATGGCACCATAAACTATGATCTCTAAGTTGTCATTGCAAACATGGTTCTCTCACAACAAAGCTAAATTTGGGTCGAGAAGCTAGTCATATTTACAAAAACAAAATAGATAGAGTTCATAACAGCTTTTCAGTCTCAGTCACTTCATCATATACCATCATTGTTGCCTTTCATTTGCACGATCGAACGATGAAAACGATAATAAGCGCATTGGACTAAGCTGAATCTGCATGCAAACACAAAGGAGAAGACAAAATAATATGGCTCTTTGAAAGCTAAACAGGTAAGCATGCAAGAACCAATAAACATTGTAACCAATATCTTCTACCTTGACAAAAAGAAAAAGAAAACTATTTACACGGGAAAGCTCCCAACAAGCAAAAGAAAAAAGAAAAATCTTTTTGGGTTTTCTCAAAAGGACACAAAACAAGAAAACAAGAAAACGAAAATAAACTAGCATGGATAATAAAGTGGCAAAGTGTAAACACCGGCTAACAAAGTGAAAGCATAAGCATGAATGTAAAGTCAGTGAGAACACGTACTCCCCCAAGCTTAGGATTTTGGCCTAGCTTGGTCTACTCCCAAGGTGGGAAATCACCAGCTCCAGGATACTCCGGAGCAGACTGTGGATGCCACTGCTGTGTGAGCTCCTCTGGGTCCCACTAATAAACTGGCGTCTGGTACTCGACTGGCGGCTCGGGCACGGGCGCCTGTGGTTGGGCCAAGCCCCAATATGCGTAGATGTCCGCGGGCATAATAGCGTACCTGCCGGCATGAAGATCAAACAAAGAAGGAGCAGGCAAAGTAATAGTCTCCCGAGTACCCTGACTAAATACCAGGTTATAAATCATCCGTCTACTAGCATCTCTATCCAGAAAATCATGGCGAACCATGTTGTCATGATCCAGATATCTCTCAAGGAGAAGCATCTCTCCTTCCTCTCCCAGTCTAATGGGTATCTCAAGGTGTCTGGCAAGACGGGTAGCATAGATACCTCCATAGACAACACCTTTAGAACGGTTCAGGTTCAATCGTTGAGCTACTATAGCGCCCAAGCTATAAGTCTTATCGTTATAAAGGCCTTCGCGCAAAACCGCAAGGTCTAGAGAACTAAGTGATCCAGCCTCCCCACGGCTAATCAAACATTTTCCCACAAATAGTGAGAAGTACCGAAGCACAGGAAAATGTATGCTAGCAATTCTAGCGCGAGACACTCCTCTCTGCTCTCCAACAGCAATAGAACCAATGAAATCCTCCAAGTCCCATGGACGAGGGTCACGGATATCCCCAACATAAGGTAATTTGCATACATTGCAAAAATCCTGCAGTGTCATGCACTGGGGGGCATCGTAAATCATGAACTCTACCATGGGAGGATTCTTCCTCGGATAAAAGTTGAAGCTTTGATCGAAAATATTGGTGAGGAGGAGATATTGTGGGCACTTATCTTGAACGAACGTAGTAAGGCCTGCGTTCTCCACCAAGTAATAAAAGTCTTCATAAAGTCCGCCGACGCGCAAAAATTCATCACTTGGCCACTCGCACACTCGAACTTCTGTGACTCAAGGGACTACGTACTTGGGTTGGTTCTTATCATCCTCCTTGTGGTTACGGCTTGAAGAGCCTCTAAAGAACCTCCTCACCTTTTTATTTTTCTAGCTCTGAAAAATTCTGAAATTTTTAGAGACTTCGAAAGAAAAGTGAATAAGGATTAACCCAACTTGTAGCAACTACTCCTACTAGTGCCTAGAGACCGTATCACGCGCTAAAACTACTTGGAACCAGCTAAAATCAACATTTATAGCTCAAGAACAGGGTCACCAAGGTAGCAAGAATTCGCGAAAGATAAAGCACTAGAGCAAAAACTAATTGGACCAATGGAGGAGTCACTTACCAAGGAGCAATTTCCCCAAAACAGTTCACAGAATGGTGCTTTGAGCAAGGAGATCGAAAATCACAGCCAAATGAGCAAGAACACGGGCTTGAGCTACGAAACAATTTTTTTTGGAGGTGGAAGAAGAGGCTGGGAGGTGGAATGAGTGGAGGGGGTGTTTGTGGGCTCCACAAGCTTGCACCCCGCCACCAGAAGGGTAGGTGGCGGTGGGGGGGGCTTGTGGCCCACTGGTCAGGCCCCCTGACCAGCTCTCACGCCCAGAAATTTTCAAAAATTCCAGAAAAAATCATACTAAATTTTCAGGACCATCGGAGAACTTTTATTTTCGAGGTATTCTTCTCCGGGACGCTAAAACAGAAAACCGGAAAGACTAAACTAATTCCATCATTTTTCTTATAATAAAAAGAAAAGGAAAACTCAAAACACAGGTATGTGACTCCTTGATTCATCTGTTTCATGGTCATCGAAAGAAATCCGACAATGGGATTGATCAAGTCCTTATGAGAAAACCTTCTCGGTTCGCAAGAGAGAACGGAGAATTTTCGAATAGCCACTAAGTCACCTCAATGGGGATATGTATCTCCCCAACAAGCAAATCATACTTCATCTTGACACGAGGAATAGGGCATTCAAAGCTCCCAATGAAAATCGATGAAGTCTTTTCGATAGCATTGATGCAATGTACTGGATATCGTTCCTTCGGAAAGTGCACGGTATGCTCATTACCGTTTACGTGGAAAGTGACATTGCCTTTGTTGCAATCTATAACAGCCCCTGCAGTGTTTAAAAAGGGTCTTCCGAGGATGATAGCCATGGCATCGTCCTCGGGAATATCCAAGATAACAAAGTCTGTTAAGACAGTGGTGTTAGCAACCACAACAGGAACATCCTTGCAAATGCCGATAGGGAAAGCAGTTGATTTGTCGGCCATTTGCAGAGAAGTTTCAGTGGGTGTCAACTTATCCAACTCAAGTCTAGATAAAGCGAAAGCGGCATAACACTAACACCGGCTCCAAGGTCACATAAGGCAGTTCTTACGTAGTTTCCTTTAATTGAGCAAGGTATAGTGGGAACTCCGGGATCACCAAGTTTCTTAGGAGTTCCACCTTTAAAAGTGTAGTTGGCAAGCATGGTGGAGATCTCAAGATCTGGTATCTTCCGTTTATTAGTCACTATATCTTTCATGTACTTGGCATACGGTGACATCTTGAGCATATCAGTTAACCGCATCTGCAGAAAGACGCTCAAAATCCTCATCATCCTTTTTCTTGGATGGCTTAGGAGGAAAGGGCATAGGTCTCTGAACCCATGGCTCTCTTTCTTTACCATGCTTCCTAGCAGTGAAGTCATTCTTGTCATATTTCTTAGGTTGCGGATTATCAGGATTAACCGTAGGTTCAATCTCCACATCCTCATCATTGCTAGGTTGAGCATTATTATGAACATCACTGTCTATATTGTCACCAGGTTCATGTTCATCACCAGATTGTGTTTCTGCATCAGACGCAGAAATATCATTAGGTTCTTCAGGTGTGACAGTATTTGGCGAACTGGCGTGCACGTTCCTATCATCCTTCTTCTTCTCCTTAGGATGACTAGGTGTATCAGCATTGATTCCTTGAGAATCTTGATCAATTCTCTTAGGATGACCTTCAGGATACAAAGGTTCCTGAGTCATTTTGACTCCTCTAGTTATGACTCTGACAGAGTTGTCATTTAATTCATTGAGCAGGTCATTCTGAGCTTTAAGTACTTGTTCTACCTGAGTAGTAATCATAGAGGCATGTTTACTCAGAACCTTCAGAGCATTGACATTTCTATCTACACAAGCACTTAGATGGCTAAGCATACGAGTACTTTGTTCCAAATGTCTGCTAACATAATCATTGAAACTCTGTTGTTTGGCAACAAAGTTGTCAAATTCATTAAAGCATAGGCTAGCAGGTTTATCAAAAGTAATATCACTCTCATCAAACCTACGCAGATAATTCACTTCTACTACCTGTACCGGGTTATCGAGACCATGGGTCTCTTCGATAGGTGGTAGATTTTTGACATCTTCAGCTCTAATGCCTTTCTCTTGCATAGATTTCTTGGCTTCTTGCATATCTTCGGGATTGAGGAATAGAATACCTCTTTTCTTAGGAGTTGGCTTAGGAGGTGGTTCGGAAATACTCCAAGCATTATCGTTGATCAAGAGGTTATTCAGTAGAGTCTCATCTTGTTCTACAGTTCGTTCCCTAAAAACACAACCGAGACAACTATCTAGGTAGTCTCTAGAGGCATCGGTAAGTTCGTTATAGAGGATATCAAGTATCTCGTTCTTCTTAACAGGGTGATCAAGCAAAGCATTTTGTAGCTGGACGAGCCTCCCCCAAGCTTGTGGAAGACTCTCTTCTTGGAGTTGAGCAAAGTTGTATATTTCCTGCAAGGCAGCTTGCTTCTTATGGGCAGGGAAATATTTCTCACATAAGTAATAGACCATCTCGTGGGGACTACGCACACAGGAGCAAGAGAGGTGAACCAGGCATTAGCATCATCCTTTAGAGAGAAAGGAAACAGCTTAAGGATATAGTAGTGGCGAATCTTCTCCTCATTAGTGAAAAGGTTGGCTATTTCGGATAGTTTGGCAAGATGGGCTATGACCGTCTCAGACTCATAACCGTGAAAAGGAGCATATTCGACTAGAGAGATTATCTCAGGGTCGACAGAGAATTCATAATCCTTATCGGTGACAAAGATAGGCGAAGTGGCAAACTTTGGGTCATTTTTCATCCTAGCTTCACGAGATTTTTCCTTCCACTTGAGAATTAATTTCTCAGCGTCATAGGCATCCTTACACGCAAGAAAATCCTCAGCTATCTCCCCCTCCATAACGTAACCCTCAGGTATATGAGGCAATTCATATCTAGGAGAGCTAGATCTAACAGGGGCAAAAGCAGGTTCTATCTCAATAGTATCGGTAGTTTCAGAAGCATCACGAGCATTGGCAGTAACTCTAGCAATATGAGCATCAAGGAACACTCCTAGTGGAACATCAGGCAAAGGAGTATCTCTAGCAGTATCAAGCATAGCATCATCAGGCAAAATAGCATCTCTAGCATCATCAGGCAAAGCAGTATCAAGCATAGCATCTCTAGCAGTATCAGGCATAGCATCTCTAGCAGTATCAGGCATAGTATCAAGCATAGCATCATCAGGCATAGTATCAAGCATAGCATCTCTAGCAGTAGTATCACAAGCATCATCAAGCACAGGCGACATATCAAGATTTCTAGCAGGAGGTGAAGTCGCAAACTTACTCATAACTGAAGTTGAATCAAGTGCAGAGCTAGATGGCAAATCCTTACCCCCCCCCCCTCGTAGTTGAGGGCAAGACTTTGGTCTTCAGATCCTTTAGATTCTTCATAGTGATCAGCAGATATAAATCCCAAGTGACTGAGAGAATATAGAAATACCTCCCCGGAAACAGCGCCAGAAAAATGTTGATCGCGCTCTCTGGCGTTAGCTAGACGAACGCTTATGACAACGAACCTTCCCCTGCAATGGCACCAGAAGAATGCTGATAGCACTCCCCGGTAATGAAACTAGAAGAATGTTGTTGATGGCCCACCAGCGCGTGGGTTCGCAGCAGTTTTCGAGGCTAGAGTATTCGACCCAAATTTGTAGATCGCCTGAAGGAGGTGAGAGAATACTCTCAAGTATTAGCAGCTGAATTTTTCGGATTCAACCACACCTGAAAGATTAGTATCTGCAAGCACAGTAGTAACAGCAAAGTAACGAGTAATAGCAGTGTAACGAGCAATAGCAGTGGCAAGGGACAACAGTAGTGACAGCAGTAGCAAGTAGCAATAGTAGCAAGTGACAGTAGTAGCAGCAGTAGTAGCAGCAGCAACAGAGCAAAACAAGTAACATCGGTAGCAACAGTAGTAGCAGCAGCAGAGCAAGACAAGTAACAGCAGTAGCAACAGTAGTAGGAGCAGCAGAGCAATACAAGTAACAGCAGCAGTAGGACAAACTCGTAGGCAATGGGTCGGTGATTTGTTTGGATGATATTCATCATGAAACAGCTATAACACGGAGAGATATGTGGCTAGCTCTCGTTCGTCAATGTGATGTAGGCATGCATTCCGTGTGACGTCATACGTGCTTAGGGAAAATAACTTGCATGACATCTATTGTCCATCCCTCCCGTGGAAGCGGGGTCCAAAAGGAAACTACGGGATATTAAAGTTATCCTTTTAATAAAGAACCGGACCAACGCATTAGCACTTTGTGAACACATGAACTCCTCAAACTATGGTCATCACCGGGAGTGGTTCCGGTTATTGTCACTCCGGGGTTGTCAGATCATAACACATAGTAGGTAACTACAACTTGCAAGATCGGATCTAAAACACACATATATTGGTGACAACATAATAATTTCAGATCTGAAATCATGGCACTCGGGCCCTAGTGACAAGCATTAAGCATGGCAAAGTAGTAGGAACATCAAATCTCAGAACATAGTGGATACTAGGGATCAATCCCCATCAAAACTAACTCGATTACATGATAGATCTCATCCTACTCATCACCGCCCAGCGAGCCTACGAATAGATTACTCACGAACGACGAAGAGCTTCATGGAATTGGAGAGGGAAGAAGGTTGATGATGATGATGGCGAGGATTTCCCTTCTCCGGAGCCCAAGACGGACTCCAGATCTGCCCTCCAGATGAAGAACAGGTGGTGGCGGCGCCTCCGTATCGAAAACGCGACGAAAACTTCTCTTTTTATTTTTTTTCTGGGAGTAAAGGCAACTTATAGAGCTGGAGTTGGGGGCGGCAGGTGCCTGTGGGCCCCACAAGCCTGCCCACCGCCACCAGGGGGTGGTGGCCGAGCAGGGGCTTGTGGCCCACTGGCCCACCCCCTGAGGTGGAACTTGGCGTAGATATTTTTGATATTTTCCAAAACTGCTGCCCGTAAATATTCAGGGCGTTTGGAGAACTTCGATTTCTGCACAAAAATAACACCAAGGCAATTTTGCTGAAAACAGCGCCAGTCCAGGTTAGTTCCATTCAAATCATGCAAATTATAGTCCAAAACAAGGGCAAAAGAGTTTGGAAAAGTAGATACGTTGGAGACGTATCACTAGCCACACCCCCAGCAAGTGCCAGGACATGCTAGACACGTCCAAAGTGCCTCAAAGCGCACCAGCATTCCGTGGCATGCCAAACTGTGCTCTGGGCGTGCTACAGGGAGTCACCGAGGTGGGGGCGACGCCCTCGGCCAGTTCCAGCCTCCCCCGAGATGTCCGACCTCCTCCCTGACAGCCCCTCTGTGTCGGGCAAGCCTCAGGGCCCCTCCTCTCTCGCGCTAGAGCTCGCGCGACGCGTGCCCGCGCGCTCCAGAATCGGCCAAGCTTGCGCGGCCACGAATGCTCGCCTTCTCTCTCCCTCTCTCTGCTGCAGATGGTTCGGGCAGTCCAATACCATGTCTTGAGATTGTGGTTTCAACCCCGACCTCTCTCTGCACCCCATGCGCGCCACGGTGAGTCACCGGCGCTCCCGAATCTGCTCACCGTCGCGGGCCTATAAATAGCCCTCCCCCTTGCTCCAGCACCCCTCAGATAGCTTCGCCGCATCTACTAGCACCTCCCTAGCCACCCCAGCAAACCAGCAGAGCCCCGGTGCTCGAGATCGACCGAGGCCCCTCCGCCTCGGAGCTCCGGTCGATCTCCGGCTACACGATGGCTCATGTGCCCCTCGACCCACCAAACTGACCCCCTTGACCCCAGGAAGCTTTTCCCCAACTCGCCCGAGCTTTTCCGTGTCTCTAGCCACCCCCTCGACCACTTCCCGAAACCCCTCCGCCACGGCCTCCTCGTCGCCGGCGAACCCGTGCCTCCCCGTCGTTGTTTCTACCACCAGCAGGTAGGCGACGGTCAGGTGGACCCATTCCCGTGTACATTAGAGCTTGAGCACTTCGGCAACCTCGTCGGCAACCTTTGGGCCGAGCCAGGCCAGGAGCTGGCCTGTTTTTATTTTTATTTAAAAACCTGGATTTCTAAGATTTTTATAAAAACATTTAACCAGTGTAAAAATATAATTCTTCCACTGTTATTTTTCTAAAAATGAGTAGTATTTAATGATATGCTTAGATGAATTTTCCCAACAACTATTCTATTTTACAATATTAAAAAGGGCTAAAATGGAATAGTTTTGCTTCTGCTTGGTTGTTTTCAAAAATATTTCTTCAAAGAAAATTAAGGCAAGTATTTTTAAAATGATAACTTAGATTTATCAGTAATAGGGAACATTTTTAAAATGACTTTCTGGACTATTTCTATGTGAGCTATTCCTTATTTATTGTTTTATCGACGATAGAAAATCTGTGTGACGAGGGAATCGGAGCGGAAGACCTCGAAGACCCCGGATACTTAGCTGACCAAGGCAAGCAGCCCTTTGACCATGACCGAGCATAAGTTACTTTGCATGTTAAAATAGCAAGTATTCCAGTTGCATGTGATCATAAGTACCGGTAATAATTTGATATGATTTTACCGAAGGCTTCTCCGGAGCACATGCATTAAGCTTGACTCTACCCTTAGGGTCATGCTAATACCATGTTGACAAGTAAAGATAGCAGTAGTTTATCATGAGCATGATGTTGTCATAAAGCAAGAGTTTACGAAAACCCCGTCGGGTGCCACTAATGCCCGAGGGTGATGATGAGTTAGGTGGTCACTTTTTGTGAAGTGATGCACCCGGTATTTGTGTGAGTAAGGTTTCGGAAATGGGATTAGATTTATGATGTGTCGACCGTCCCAACCTTACCAGTACGACCACGTTACCCCTTATGGGACGGGGCTATGTTAATTACTCTGGTCGGTGCTAGCAAAGAGCCACATTACTAGTGGCGGGAGTGATGTGTGGTCACTCTAGTGATGGTGTCGTGCCGGGTAGGACGACTATGCCATTTTTATAAGTTCCAATTACACCGTTGGTCCCCGCATGGTTGGTACTGTCCAGAGTTGGTGCTCGTAAGACGTACAACATGTGGGTTGGGTACCAATCGAGTGGACCTCTTTGTCTAGTATCGTCAGGGGAAAGGCATTGATCGGGTACTTACCTCGGGTATGTGATATACCGCGAGTCGTGGATGACACGGAAGTTTCCCGGATCTCTTGGGTCCAGCGTACTACCTCTACAGAGTGTAAACTATTCGAATAGCCGTGTCCACGGTCAAGGACAGTTGGGTAATCCTGCTTAAACTACGTCGTGTTATTTCCGCATAAACCAAGTGTGCGTAAGTGTGAGTATATGTGTGGTGATGAGAAAGGTGTTGCTATGATAGCAATGATATGACCAAGTTCGGTGACTTGGCATATAGGGTGAACCCGGATGGTTCAGCCCTCAACAGATATGTGGATATCTGTAACCTGTTCTTCAAGAGTAATTCTTTAACTTGATGCATATTCATGATCATTCCACCCAGATGAGTTACACTAAAGATGCATTATATTGTTATCCTTCACTTTCATTGTTCATATCATGGGTTGTTTGCGAGTACATTCAAAGTACTCATTGGCTTGCCACTGGTTATGTTATTGACCAGACATGGAAGGACCGGAGTTTGGATATAATTATGTCTTCGGCGACACCCCTGCGAACTAGGACGCTTCCGAGTCAGAATGCCTGTCGGTGTAGGCTTGATGGCATGGGCACCCGCTTAGCCCCTTTGTTTTCCGCTATTAGTGTATTCGTGTGATTTGGCCTTAGGCCATATCTTGTGAACTTGACCCTTCGGTCACGTGTTGTAATAATAATCGGTACTCGGATGTAAGACTCTTTATTTAGTATCTGTGTTCGGTGAGCATTGATCTTTGGCATCACTGAGCACGGCGATTCTCGACTAGTAAGTCGGGGTCCCCACAGTAGAACCAAAGATAATATCATCCATATATATTTGGCATACAAATAGTTTGCCATTAACTCTTTTAGTGAATAAGGTTGCATCAATTTTACCAATTTCAAAACCCTTTTCAATGAGAAACTTCATTAGGCCTTTGTACGAAGCTCTAGGGGCTTTATTAAGACCGTATAAAGCTTTAGGAAGTTTGTAAACATGATTACGTTTATTAGGGTTCAAAAATTCGGGAGGTTGTTTGACATAAACCTCCTCTTCAATTTCACCATTTAGAAAAGCACTTTTGATATCCATTTGGTAAAGAGTAATATCATGGTGATTGGCATAAGCGAGAAGAATGCGAATGGCTTCAAGTCTAGCAACGGGGCATAAGTCTCACCATAGTCCATACCTTCGACTTGTGTGTATCCTAGCGCAACGAGACGCGCCTTGTTGTGTACAAATTGTCTATCTTCATCTTGCATGTTCCGAAACACCCATCTTGTACCGATGATGTTTTGCTCGTCTTCGGGATTTTTAACTAGTGTCCACACTTGATTCCTCTTGAAGTTGTGTAGCTATTCATGCATGGCATTCACCCAATCCGGGTCTTGAAGGGATTCTTCTACCTTCAAAGGCTCAATGCTAGATATTAAATAATAATGATCGCAGAAGTTAGCTAAACAATATTTAGAGCGAGTGATTCTCCCTATTTGTACGTCACCGAAGATTTGATTCCACGGATTATCTTTGTCCACTCTTGCTTGAACTCGCGGTGCTTCTTATTGTTGGATGGTGGAGCTTCTTCATCATTATCATCTTCGAGATTGTTGTTGACGGTGTCATCTCCTTGAGGTGGTGGTGAGGAAGGTTGAGGTGGATCATCACGATGTACTTCTTCTTTTTCATCATTTCGTGTACGGCTTGTGGATGCCTCCATGTGATTTTGTGGTTCGCCTTGACGCGACGTAGGAGCTTCTAGTTAAATTGAGGAAGTACTTTCCTTCACCTCCATGGGAATAATCTTGCCGATAGGTAGATCTTGGATGGCTTCTGAAGGTTCCTTATCTCCTACATCATTTGGCAATTGTTCAACTTGCGAACCATTAGATTCATCAAACTTCACATCTACCTTCTCTTCAACTTTTCTAGCGAATCTGTTGTAGACATGGTAAGTGTGAGAGTTTGAGCCGTAACCAAGTAGGAAACCTTCATGGGATTTAGGAGCAAATTTGGCGTGAAGATGCTTATCAAGAATGTAACACTTAGAGCCGAATACTCAAAGGTATCCAACTTGGGGTTTGTTACGGGTGAGTAGCTCGTATGTCGTTTTACCAAGAAGCTTGTGTAAGTAGAGTCGGTTTATGGCATGGCAAGCTATTTCCACGGCTTCTGCCCAAAGTGACTTGGCATCTTGTATTCGTCAAGCATCATTTTGGCCATATCTATGAGAGTCCGGTCTTCCTCTCAACAACTCCATTTTTTTAGGTGTGTACGTCGTCGAGAACTCATGTGACATACCTTCTTCATCAAGAAAATTGTCCACATTAGTGTTCTTGAACTCCATTCCGTTGTCGCTCCAAACCTACTTGATCTTCACTTCAAACTGGTTTTGAACTTTCCGAGCTAAGTTCTTGAAGATCATTTGTACCTGCGACTTATAATCAAGAAAGAATACCCACGTAAATCTGAAAAAATCATCAATAATGACTAAATCATAAGAATTTCCACCGAGGCTCTTGTAAGCATTGTGACCAAAAAGATCCATGTGAAGCAGCTCGAGTAGCCTTGTTGTAGTCATGATGTTCTTCACGGGATGACTTCCACCAACTTGCTTTCCTGCTTGACAAGCACTACAAAGTCTACATTTGTCAAAGATAACATCTCTAACACCAAGAGTATGATCACCTTTGATAAGACTGTCAAGGTTACGCATGCCTACATGTCCTAACCTTCTATGCCATAACCAACCTTTAGAATATTTAGCAATAAGACATGTAGGAGGTTTGGATATTTTAGTGAAATCGACAATGTATAGATCACCTCTACGGAAACTAGTAAAGACCATGTTATGATTGTCACTGCGAAACACTTGGCAGTCAATTTTCGTAAATAGCACATTGAAACCAAAGTCTACTAGTCTAGATACGGAAAGAAGATTGTAGCCAAGGGATTCAACAAGCATGACATTTTGAATGGAACTATCATGTGATATGGCCACCTTACCAAGACCAAGTATCATACCCTTGGAGTTGTCTCCAAAGGTCACATACCTTCGAGGTCCACGATTTGGTGTAATCTCATGGAACATGTCTTTATCTCTGGTCATGTGATCAGTGCATCCACTGTCGAGAACCCACTCCTTTCCACCTGCCATGTAGTCTTTAAGGTTCGCCATAAGACTAAGGTTCCTCATGGTCTTCTCATACTCGATGTCAAACCCTTCATCTTCATTGTAGTAGCCATGCTCCACATTGTCATCGTCGGATGAAATATCCTCCTCATAAGAAACAAGAATTTCATTAGAATTTTGACTATGACAATGTTCATATTTGTGCATGCGAATGGCTTCAACAATGACAATGTTAATGGTAATGACATCTCCTTTAGCACGCATGAGGTCACGAAGGTCAAATAGACTTTTATCAAAATTAGGATCAGTTGGCTTCATTTTGTGAAAGGCAATACATTTATGAAAAATGATCTCAATATTTTCAGTGAATAGTTGGGATGTCTTTCCTCTAAGTCTTTCCACAATGTGTGAGCACACTCAAAATTTTGCAATTGATTAAGCACATTTCTCGATAGTCCTCTAATGATTAGATTAACAGGTTGAAGATTACCAAGCATATAAAGTTCTTCATCATGAGAAGGAAGCAAAGGATGAATGGGAGGCTCATTGGGATATTGATACGTCCCAGACGTATCTATAATTTTTGCTTGCTCCATGATCTTTTGGGTGACATTGTTATATGTTTTGCTACACGTTTATATCTTTTTAGACATATTTGGACTAACCTACTAACTCAGTGCTCCAAGTGCCAGCTTCTGTCTGCTGATGTATTTTTTGCAGGGGCTTTTACCCAAATTTTCGGAGCCCCAAAAATCCCGAGAAAAATATATCAAATCAGTGTGACGGAAGCTTCCACATCACTGAAGATGGGCCAGAGGGGACCCAGGGGCTGCCCAGGCAGCCACCCTGCATGGCCTGGCCCCTCGCCACACCCGCAGGCCACCTAGGTGGGCCCCACCTCCTTTGACTCCCTCCTTTGCCCTATATTTACCCCTCCAATCGGAAACCCTTCAAGCATATCCAGAATCGCGAACTTCTTCATCGTTCGGCCGCCGCAGCGCTTCCGAGATCGGGATCATCAAGAGACCTCTTCCTGGCACCTTGTCGGAGGGAGGATTGACCTCCGGGAGCTTCTCCACCGCCGTGATGAGTTATATATTTGATTATCCTTTTATATTATGTTCTTTAGTGATTCATGCATGTTATCCGTTGCTTTGTATTGCTTTGGCCGAGTAGTAGATTGTAACTCCAAGAGGGAGCGTTATGCATGACTGTGGATTCATGCCTCCTTATGTCTAGCTTGAGTGACATAAACATGAGACTAGGGGATGTGATGTTGCCACCAGGGAGAAAACAATGGTGCTTGTGACCATGGTTGCAAGGATTGTTTACCTTACGCATAGTTCGTTAATGTAGTTGTCTGTTGCTTTGAGTTTACACTTTGGGTGGACTTACAACTTAATACCAGCGAGATGTTCTGGATAGATATCTCAAGGTGGATGATTAGTAAGTAGATGCTGATGAATAAATGGTCTACTTGTCTTGGCGTACTGCCCATTACTATTGAGCCTCTAACTTTCAAGTAGCATAATTAGCATTGCGGTGCGTTCATAATTCTGTCAATTGCCCAGCTGTAATTTGTTTACCCAAGCATAGTTGTTTATCGTCTTTTGGGAGAGAGACATCACTAGTGAACATCATGTGACTCAGGTCCATATCACCACCATTGCTTACACCTCCACTACTTACTACTTTTATTTACTTTTCCGTTGCAATAACTATCGCTATTCCCGCTTGTGTTTTGATCCTTTGCAAACTACAAGGCCAGAGAGATTGACAACCTCTCTAACTTGTTGGGAGCAAAGGTATTTGTTGTGTGTGCAGTTCCATGTCTTCTGCTAGCGCCAGAGTAGCGGACACCTACTTGTTGATCCTCGGAGTCCTCCTCGTTCGATAAACCTTATAGTCTCCGTGTAAGGGAAACTTGATGCTGACTACATCTCCACCTTCCAGTTGGGGTAACCAACGAGGGGCGAGAATTATATTCATCAACTCGTCATCAGATATCTAATTTACTTGTGCAAATGGAATTCATCAAATATATCAAGCATTTCGTTTTTCCATTGTCTAAAATATTCCCCATCAAGAATAGGCACTCTACAACTAATATTCCCCAAACTAGGCACATTCATCTTCCTCCAATGGTGTTTAACCCAAGGTTTTGGAGGCCTTTGCTTTGATACCAATTGAGAGATCGATAGACGAGTTGTCTAGAGGGGGAGGGGTGAATAGACTACTTGCATAAATTAAAATCTTAGCCTTTTCCCAATTTAGTGGTTGGCAGATTTTGGATATTCTAACAAGTCTAGTCATCCTACACATGCTAGTTAATAAATATGGTAGAGGAAAATTAAATACTTTGCACATGTAGTAAGGAGTAGAGTTTAGGAAGATCAAACGCGAAGAAGTTGACACGATAATTTTTGGCATGGTTCCGATAGGTGGCGCTATCATACATCGATGTTAGTGTAGACTTCAACCCACACAGGGTAACGATTGCGAGAGTCCACACAGGGCACCACCCACAAGGGGTCCACAAACAAGCGGCCTTGTCTATTCCACCGGGGCTTCCATCCACACAGGACTAGCCTCACTAATGGTAGATCTTCACGAAGTAGGCGATCTCCTTGCCCTTACAAACATCTTAGTTCAACTCCACAACACGAAGTAGGAGGCTCCCAAGCGACACCGAACCAATCTAGGAGGCACTACACTCCAAACGGGAATAGATGTGGTAGAACAATAAACTCCTTGCTCTTGTGCTTCAAAATATAGTATCATCAACACTCAATCACTCTCTTTCAGATGTCGCACGGGTAGGAGAGATTAATCTTCTGGAAAGCTACTTGGGGAGGCTAGAAATCAAGGTTCAAGTGGTAGGAATGGAATCTCTTGATCTCAACACATGAGTAGGTGGCTCTCTCTAAGAAAAATGGATCTAGCAAGTGTAAGTGTGTTCTGAGTGCTTCCTCTATGAATGAGAGGTAGGTTGAGGGGTATATATAGGTATCTCCCAAAATCCAACCGTTATACCATTATTGGCAAACTGAACGCAACCAAAATGTTAATCTCGGTGGTACCGATTGCACTAAATGTGGCAACTTTGAATTCTCGGTGTGACCAATATATGAATCTCGGTAGTACCGATACGATTACCTAGACTAGATTTCCAAACTAGGTGAGGCCGCCTTCAAACTAGGAATTTCCGAAACTTCAAATTAGCTTAACCAAAAGATGGCCACCCAATCTCGGTGGCACCTATAGGAATGTTGGTTGTACCGAGATGGTGGGATTGGCATAGGATCTTTCTAAGTGAAAAATCGGTATAGCCGATTGAGAAATTTTGGTGGCACCGATTTTCCATATTTTTCTTGGGAGAGATATATTTTGTGGGAAAGTGGCTGAGTATTTTTGGTGGCTATCTCTAAGCACTTGAGCAACCAACTCATCATAATACCACATCCCCTTTTAATAGTATTGGCTTTCCTATGGACTCAAATGTGATTTCTCACAAAGTGTAAACTAGAGAGTCTTCTTGCTTGAAGATTTAACCAATCATATTCCTTCCTTTATCAAGGGGCTTCTGCACACAATCCTATAGCCAAAGCTCTTTGTGGACTATACCTAAAATATACTAGGTAAAAGTGTTAGTCTAAGATACAATGTATGTTGTCATGAATTATCAAAACCACCAAGGGAGCATATGTGCTTTCAACATCATTAACCCACAATTTCTCTATATGTGCTACATGTAGGTTTTTATCATCACTCATTGAATACTCATTATTTATGATCCATTCTTATGACCCATGCAAATTAACGTCACTATTTGTACAACTCTCAAACAAATATAAGTGAAGAACGAGAGCATAATATTTCTATAAAATCTACACGCCACCGTGCTCAAAAATATATAAGTGAAGTACTAGAGAAATTTCTAAGCTCAAAAGATATAAGTGAAGCACATAGAGTATTCTAACAAATTGTGATGATGTGGTATCTCTCTCAAATAGGTGTGTTCAACAAAAAATGACTGTGGCAAATTGAAAGTAAAAGCAAACAAAAGAAAACAATGCTCCATGAAAAATTCATATCATGTGATGAGTAAAAATATAGCTCGAGGTAACATACCGATGAATTGAGACAAAACGATAGGATGCCATCCGGGGCATCCCCAAGCTTAGACGCTTGAGTCTTCTTAGAATATCACCTTGTGGTGCCTTGGGAATCCCCAAGATTAGATGCTTGAGGCTTACTATAATATTACCATGTGGTGCCTTGGGAATCCCGAAGCTTAGGATTTTGCTGCTCCTCAATCCTTTGTCCATCGGGACAATACCCAAAACTTGAAAACTTCAATCAGATAAAACTCAACAAAACTTCGTGAGATCCGTTAGTATAAGCAACATCTCAAATACTTTCAGGTGCGGTTAAGAATTTATTCTTATTTTACTTTGGCATAGCGTATTGTATCTTCACTCCCCATGGTATATACCCCCCGATACAATCCATAGCACGTCAAAACAAGCAAATTACGCATGCAAAAACAGAATCTGACTAAAACAGAATAATGTGTAGTTAGTTGTAATGAACCTATACTTCTGTAACTCTAAAAGTTCTGAAACTTTAGGAAAACCTGGGGAATTTGTTTAGAAATACTGTATAAAAATCAGCTTCAAAAGACGGTCCATTAAAATCAGAGAAATTCTACACTCGAAGTAAAAGTTTCTGTTTTTGCACCGTATCAATTCTACTCATCATGAAAATCATCACAAAGGTTTTACTTGGCACAAATACTAATTAAAACATAAAAACACAATCATTACATATACATTAATCATTTTATCACACACAAACACAAAATAAAAAGGAAAAATTTAAGATAACTTTTGGTTGCCTCCCAACAAGCGCTATTGTTTTACGCCCATAGCAAGGCATGTTGCATAATTTCAAGTGTAGTCATATTTGACACTCAACCCATAAGTGTCCCTCATGATTGATTTACATGGTGTCATAATTCTCTTTATAGTCAAGTGTTCCATTCCTTTCTTCAATGGAAATTTGAATCTTATATTTCCCTCTTTGATGTCAATATTGGCACCTATAGTTCATAGGAAGGGTCTTCCAATTATAATTGGACAAGTAGGGATGTAATCAATATCAAGCACAATGAAATATATACGCACATAATTTTTATTTGAAATTATTAACACTTCATTTATTCTACTCAAGGGTTTCTTGATGGTAGAATCCACAAGATGCAAGTTTAGGGAACATTCTTCAATATTAGTGAGACCAAGCACATCACATAAAGTTTTAGGTATAGTTGAAACACTAGAACCAAGGTCACACAAAGAATTGCATTAATATTTATTTATCTTAATTTTGATATTAGGTTCCCACTCATAACTAAACTTTCTAGGAACAAAAACTTCAAGCTCAAGTTTATCATCATAAGGTTTCACCGTAGCTTCCACTATATGTTTAGTAAAAGCTTTGTTTTGTTCATAAGAATTGGGTGAGATAATAATGGATTGCACCAAGGAAACACATTCTACTAATAGAAATTATCATAATTAAAGTCCTTGTAATCCGAAATAGTGAGCACACCACTAGTTAAAGTTTTGACCTCTCCAAACCCACTTTTTCAGTTTTAGCATTAAAATGACCACCCTCCAAGCAAACAGGCCGCAACTTTACTAGATTTGACTCATCTCTAGTTAATTTATCATTAACATTCAGAGAAGTAAACAAATATTAAATAGGAGAAGTACCAATAATTTTAAGATCTTCATCATGATTCCGGTAAAAACCGGGTGGAAGAGCTTTTTCTAAGAATTCCCTCTTAGCTTTCAACTTAGCGGTCCTCTACTTATTTTCATCAATATAAACTTGGATAGATTTAATAGTATCATTAAAATAATGCATAGGAGGCAAAGCTTTTATAAGAGGTTCTACATTAAGAACAATCATACCCATGTTTTTAGCCAAAGTGTCAACGACATGCAATTTTTCTTCTACCATAGTATCGAAAACTTTCTGAGAATTAATGAATTCCTTTATTGTGTTCTCAAGATTAGAGGGTATCATATTAGAATTTGTATAGGAATTTACATAAGAATTATAATAAGAATTTCCA
Organism: Hordeum vulgare subsp. vulgare; assembly: GCF_904849725.1. Lineage (NCBI taxonomy): Eukaryota > Viridiplantae > Streptophyta > Magnoliopsida > Poales > Poaceae > Hordeum > Hordeum vulgare. The sequence continues at coordinate 185,156,381 of NC_058520.1, read as the reverse complement.
TAACCATTAGGATTATTACCGGAATACGACATAGCATTGAAATAACCCCCATAAGCATTGTTATTGAAATTATTTTGCGAGGCAAAGTTCACATCAATAGCATCATTATTTTGTTCAATCAAGGTAGACAAGGGCATATCATTAGGATCAACATGAGTATTTTTTAGCAACCAAATTCATAATAGCATCCACTTTTTCACTCAAGGTAGTGATTTCCTCAACAGAATTTACCATCTTATCAGTCTGAGCTCTTTCAATATGCCATTGAGAATAGTTGGCCATGATGTTGTATAGAATTTTGGTGGCCTCTCCTAAGGTCACCTACATGAAGGTACCAACTACGGCATAATCTAGAATATTTCTAGACACAAAGTTTAGTCCAGCATATAAATTTTGGATAATCATCCACAAGTTTAAGCCATGCGTTCGATAATTTCTTATCATCAATTTCGTCCCCTCCCAAGCTTGTGTAACATTTTCATGATATTGATGTACAAATAAATTATTTGATTAAGGAAGATGATCTTAGCAGGAGGAAAATACTAGGCAATAAAAGCATCTTTACATTTATCCCATGTTCCAATAGTATTTCGTGGTAAAGATGAAAACCAAGCTTTAGCTTTCTCTTAGTGAAAAAGGAAACAATTTTAGTTTCACAATATCATTATCCATGTCCTTTTATTTTTCATGTCACAAAGTTCAAGAAAGGTATTGAGATGTGTAGATGGATCCTTGCTACGGCAACAAACAACAGCGCCAGAAACTGGCACGTTGACGGAGACTTGTCTTGCGCTGGTTTTTTCCCTTGAAGAGGAAAGGGTGATGTAGCACAGGAGCAGTAAGTATTTCCCTCAGTTTGAGAACCAAGGTATCAATTCAGTAGGAGAATCGCGTCAAGTCCAGAGTACCTGCGCAAACACAAAAGAGCTTGCACCCAACGCTATAAAGGGGGTGTCAATCCCTTCAAGATTGATTGCAAAGTGAGATCTGAAGGTGAAAAGTGCAACGAAGTAAAAGTGTAAGGCTTAAAATATGATGTGAAGTAGACCCGGGGGCATAGTGTTCACTAGAGGCTTCTCTCAATATAGCAAATAATACGGTGGGTGAATAAATTACTGTCGAGCAATTGATAGAACCGCACAAAGTCATGACGATATCTAAGTCAATGATTATACATATAGGCATCACGTCCGAGACAAGTAGACTGATACTTTCTGCATCTACTACTATTACTCCACACAGCAACCGCTATCCAGCATGCATCTAGTGTATTGAGTTCATGAAGAACAGAGTAACGCCTTAAGCAAGATGACATGATGTACAGGTATAAACTCAAACCAATGATGAAAACCCCATCTTTTTACCCTTGATGGCAACAACACGATGTGTGCCTCGCTACCCCTTCTGTCACTGGGTGAGGTCACCGCACGGTATGAACCCAAAACCAAGCACTTCTCCCATTGCAAGAATCATAGATCAAGCTGGCCAAACAAAACCCACAACTCGAATAGAATTACAAGGATATGAAATCATGCATAAGAGAGATCAGAAGAAACTAGATAATCTGATCATAAATCCACAATTCATCGGATCTCGAAAAACACACCGCAAAAGAAGATTACATCGGATAGATCTCCATGAAGATCATGGAGAACTTTGTACTGAAGATCCAAGAGAGAGAAGAAGCCATCTAGCTACTAGCTATGGACCCGTAGGTCTATGCTGAACTACTCACGCATCATCGGAGAGGTCATGGTGTTGATGAAGAAGCCCCCTGTATCCGAATCCCCCCTCCGGCAGGGCACCAGAACGTGCCCCAAATGGGATCTTGCGGAAACAGAAGCTTGCGGCGGTGGAAAAGTACTTTCGATGATCTCTTGATTTTTTCTGGAATTATTGGGAATATATAGGCGAAAGACCTAGGGCAGAGGTGGCCCAGGGAGCCCACAAGTCTGGGAGGCGCGGCCCCCTGGCCGCGGCTAGGGGGCTTGTGGGGGCCTTGGTGGCCCCCTGCCTTGGTTCTCAAGCTTCCCAATCTTCTTCTGTTTCGGAAAAAATCTTTTTGGAAGTTTCTTTCCATTTGGACTCCGTTTAAAATCCTACTCTGAAAGGGTTCAAAAACACGGAAAAAATAGGAACTGGCACTTGGCACTGAGTTAATAAGTTAGTCCCAAAAAGATATAGAAGGCATACAAAACATCCAATGTTTGACAGGATAATAGCATCAAACCATCAAAAATTATAGATACGTTGGAGACGTATCAAGCATCCCCAAGCTTAACTCCTGCTCGTCCTCGAGTAGGGAAGTGATAAAGACTGAATTTTGATGTGGAATGCTACCTAGCATAGTTGTACTTTGCAACTTCTTTCGTGTGACATGAATGTTCAGATCCGTAAGATTCAAAACAATAGTTTGCTATTGACGTGAAAACAATAATACTTCAAGCAAACTAGCAAGGTAATCATGAACTTTCGAAATAACAAGGCCAAAGAAAGTTATCCCTACAAAATCATATAGTCTGTCTATGCTCCATCATACCCACACAACTAATTTAAATAATGCACAACCCCGGTATTGGCCAAGTATTTTTTTCGCATTCTTACTTTCTCAAACCTTTTATAACTATCACGCAATACATGAGCGTCAGCCATGGATATAGCACTATAGGTGGAATAGAGTGTGGCGGTGGTTGTGAGACAAAAAGGAGGAGATGGTCACATTGACTCGGCGTATCAAAGGGCTATGGAGATGCCCATTAATAGATATCAATGTGAATGAGTAGGGATTTCCATACAAAGGATGCACTAGAGCTATAAGTATGTGAAAGCTCAAAAGGAAAAATAGTGGGTGTGCATCCAACTTGCTTGCTCACGAAGACCTAGGGCAATTTTGAGGAAGCCCATCATTGGAATATACAAGCCAAGTTATATAATGAAGATTCCCACTAGCATATGGTGGTGACGGAACGAGAGGCTCTCAATCATGAAGAAAATGGTGCTATAATGAAGCACAAGTGTGGAAAAAGATAGTAGCATTGTCCCTTCTCTCTTTTTCTCTTTTATTTTTATTTGGGCTCTTGGGCCTCTTTTTTTTTTTGGGCTCTTTGGCCTTTTTTTATTTCCTCACATGGGACAATGCTCTAATAATGATGATCATCACACTTTTATTTACTCACAACATCAAAGCTCAGAACGACGATGACTCTATAGGAAATGCCTCCGGTAGTGTACCGGGATGTGCAACGATCTAGCTTGGCGTATGACGTTGAAACATCTCGCTAGCTATCTTACGATCATGCAATGGCAATATGAGAGTGACGGCACAAGTCATGAGACGAAACGGTGGGAGTTGCATGGCAATATATCTCGGAATGGCTATGAAAATGCCATAATAGGTAGGTATGGTGGCTGTTTTGAGGAAGGCATATGGTGGGTTTGTGCATCGGCGAGAATTGCGCGGCACTACAGAGGCTAGCAAAGGTGGAAGTTGAAAGTGCATCTATACCATGGACTCACATTAGTCATGAAGAACTCACATACTTGTGGCGAAAGTTTTTATTAGTAATCGAAACAAAGTGCTAAACGCATACTCCTAGGGGAAGGGTTGGTAGGTGTTAACCATCGCGCGATCCCGACCGCAACATAAAGGATGACAATCAATAGATAAATTATGCTCTGACTTCCTAACATAGAGGTTCACCATACGTGCATGCTACGGGAATCACTAACTTCAACACAAGTATTTCTAGATTCACAACACCCTACTAACATAACTCTTAATATTACCAAATCCACGTCTCAAAACTAATTGAGAGGAATCAAAACTTCTCTTTCTACTCAATGCACATGAAGATGGAGGTTTTTGTATCCTCTTTGGGTACCTATCACCTTTGGGACTACTTTCATAGCACAAGCCAACTACCAAGTTACGCACCGCCGTGCTCTAAAAGATTAATTGAAGCACATAGAGCAAAATTATCTAGCTCAAAAGATATAACTGAAGCACGATGAGCATTCTAGCAAAATCACGATGAGTGTGTGTCTCTCTCAAAAGATGTGCAGCAAGGATGATTGTGACACAACAAAAATAAAATACTCCTACGATACAAGACGCTCCAAGCAAAACACATATCATGTGGTGAATAAAAATATAGCTCCAAGTAACGTTACCGATGGATTGAAGACGAAAGAGGGGATGCCTTCCCGGGGCATACCCAAGCTTAGGCTTTTTGGTGTCCTTGAATTTGGCTTGGGATGCCTTGGGCATCCCCAAGCTTGAGCTCTTTCCACTCCTTATCTCTTTGTCCATGAGAACATCACCCAAAACTTGAAAACTTCACAACACAAAACTTAAACAGAAACTCGTGATAACATTAGCACAAGAAAACAAACCACCACCTATTTAGGTACTGTGGCAATCTTGATTTCTATTTATATTGGTGTTAGATTACTGTATTATCACTTTTCCATGGCTAGTACCCCCCGATACTATCCATAGTTTCATCAAAACAAGCAACCAACTCAACAAAAACAGAATCTGTCAAAAACAGACCAATCTGTAGCAATCTGTATACTTCGTATACTTCTGGTACCTCACAAATTCTGAAAAATTATGACTGCCTGGTAAAATGGCATACCAACCAGTAGAAAAAAGAATAAACTCAAAAGCTCTTTCTGAATAAAAATGAAAAATAATCTCGTGAGTGAAAAGTTTCTGTCTTTTTCCAGCAGGATCAAACAACCATCACCAAGACTAGTCATAAAGGTTTTGCTTGGCTCAAACACAAAAAGAAACACGAAAGACACAACCACAACAGAATTGTGATGGTGTGGACACAACAAAATAGAAAGAAAAGGATAAATTCATTGGGTTGCCTCCCAACAAGCGCTATTGTTTAACTCCCTTAGTTAGGCATAAAGCGATGGAATCACGTATCGTCGTCTTTGGTGCTCAAACCATAAGTAGCGTGATCAATTATCATCTTAAGGTCTTCATCTTTCTTACTAGATGATTCACCACTATTTTTAGGAACAAAAACAGACTTGGTGACCTTATTGTGGGCAAAGTTTGGAGTATTCTGCACAGCGGCAAAAGCGGAACCCAAGTTGGTTATAACGTCCTCTAGTTTGCCAATCCTAGCGGAATCATGACCTAGTTTTTCGTTAACTGTGGGTTCCTTCTCCTTTAAATTTTTTAAAACCATTCCCACCTTGGATTTGTACTGAGTGATTTGATTGTGGATCTTTTTATCCAAATTCTCAATAAGTTCGAGTGTAGCAACTTTATTTTCAATGACGTCCAGCCTACGCATCACATGTTCCAGAGTTAAGGTAGTTCCATTAACCATGAGTGAAGGTGAGCCCACCAAATTTATTACAGCTCCGTAAGAATCAACAGTATGGCTACCCAAGAAATTTCCGCCTACTATGGTGTCCAGAATATACCTATTCCAAGGAGAAACACCCACATAAAAACTGCGAAGCAGCACGGTAGTGGATTGCTTATGAGTAGATCTACTCTGAGCATTGCAAATCCTATACCAAGCATCCTTTAAGTTTTCTTCCTCAATTTGTTTGAAATTGAGAACTTCGTTCTTGGGAGTATCGTTCAAAGTGCTGGATCTAGCCATGAGGACAGGTAGACTATCCCACACAAACGAACTGAAAACAAACGAGAGAAAAAGGGCGAACGAAAAAGGCAAATATTATTTTGTAAATTCTTGTTTTTCAGAAGTGGGGGAGAGGAAAACGAGAGGCAAAAAAGAGTAAATGCAAGAGATGAGTTTGCGACACTTACTTGGATGAGTTCTTGACTTGATCCTCCTCGGCAACGGCGCCAGAAATTCTTCTGCTACGGCAACAGACAACAACGCCAGAAATTGGCACGTTGACGGAGACTTGTGTTGCGCTGGTTTTTTCCCTTGAAGAGGAAAGGGTGATGCAGCACAGGAGCAGTAAGTATTTCCCTCAGTTTGAGAACCAAGGTATCAATCCAGTAGGAGAATCGCGTCAAGTCCAGAGTACCTGCGCAAACACAAAAGAGCTTGCACCCAATGCTATAAAGGGGTTGTCAATCCCTTCAAGATTGATTGCAAAGTGAGATCTGAAGGCGAAAAGTGCAACGAAGTAAAAGTGTAAGGCTGAAAATATGATGTGAAGTAGACCGGGTGCCATAGTGTTCACTAGAGGCTTCTATCAATATAGGAAATAATACGGTGGGTGAAAAAATTACTGTCGAGCAATTGATAGAACCGCGCAAAGTCATGACGATATCTAAGGCAATGATCATACATATAGGCATCACGTCCAAGACAAGTAGACCGATATTTTCTGCATCTACTACTATTACTCCACACATCGACCGCTATCCAGCATGCATCTAGTGTATTGAGTTCATGACGAACAGAGTAATGCCTTAATCAAGATGACATGATGTAGAGGGATAAACTCAAACCAATGATGAAAACCCATATTTTTACCCTTGATGGCAACAACACGATGCGTGCCTCGCTACCCCTTCTGTCACTCGGTGAGGTCACCGCATGGTATGAACCCAAAACCAAGCACTTCTCCCTTTGCAAGAATCATAGATCAAGTTCGCCAAACAAAACCCACAACTCGAAGAGAATTACAAGGATATGAAATCATGCATAAGAGAGATCAGAAGAAACTCAAATAAGATTCATAGATAATCTGATCATAAATCCACAATTCATCAGATCTCGACAAACACGCCGCAAAAGAAGATTACATCGGATAGATCTCCATGAAGATCATTGAGAAATTTGTATTGAAGATCCAAGAGAGATAAGAAGACATCTAGCTACTAGCTATGGACCCGTAGGTCTATGGTGAACTACTCACGCATCATCGGAGAGGTCATGGTGTTGATGAAGAAGCCCTCCGTATCCAAATCCCCCCTCCGACAGGGCACCAGAACGTGCCCCACATGGGATCTTGCGGAGCCAGAATCTTGCGGCGGCGAAAAAGTACTTTCGATGATCTCTTGATTTTTTTCTTGAATTATTGGGAATATATAGGCGAAAGACCTAGGGCAGAGGTGGCCCAGGGAGCCCACAATCCTGGGAGGCGCGGGCCCCCTGGCCGCGGCTAGGGGGCTTGTGGGGTCCCTGGTGGCCCCCTGCCTTGGTTCTCAAGCTTCCCGATCTTCTTCTGTTTCGGAAAAAATCTTTTTGGAAGCTTCGTTCCGTTTGGACTCCGTTTAAAATCCTCCTCTGAAAGGGGTCAAAAACACGGAAAAAACAGGAACTGGCACTTGGCACTGAGTTAATAAGTTAGTCCCAAAAAGATATAAAAGGCATACAAAACATCCAAAGTTTGACAGGATAATAGCATGAAACCATCAAAAATTATAGATACGTTGGAGACGTATCAATCCTCATTAGGATTTCCTGAAAATTGCTCTTTCATGACAATATTCAAAAATGCAGCAATAGTATCAAATGCATCTGCACTAGTGGCGGGTGGTATAGGACTACTAATAAATTCATTGGTATTAGTATTTGAGAAGTCACACAACTTAGTAGTATCTTGAGACATGGTGACCGAACACGCAAAGTTACAAGCAAGATAAGGAAACTAGAGAGCGAAGATGAAAGGATCGATATGGTTGACTAGAGAGGGGGTGAATAGGTAACTACCAATTTTAAGATTTTCTTTAACAAATTAAGTTTAGCAACAAATAGGTTGTCTAGATATGCAACTAAGTGAACAACCTATATGATGCTATCAACATCCACAACACAAAAGTAATAAATACATGTAAAGGTAATAATTAACCACAAGTGGAGCCAATACAGACGAGGATGTGTTTATGAAGTTCCTTCCCTCTGAGGGGAAGTACGTCTCCGTTAGAGTGGTGTGGAGGCGCAATGCTCCCCAAGATGCCACTAAGGTCGTCGTATCCTCCTCACGCCCTGACACAATGCGAGAGGTCGTGATTCCACTAGTGGTGCCCTTGAAGGCCGCGATCGAACCTTTACAAACAAGGTTGGGGCAATCTCTACAACCGAATTGTACGCTCCCAATGAACCCACGAAGCTTTCCCACAATGAACTATGGCTTTGAGGTGACCTCTTTCATCTAGGGTGCTCAAACACCCAAGAGTAACAAGATCCACAAGGCATTAACGGGGGGGAAAAGTTTTCTCTTGGTGGAAGTGTAGGTCGAGGCCTTCTCCTCCAAACCCTAGAGCATCAACAATAATTGATGGCTAGACAGAGAGATCGGGCAAGATTAAGCTTAGGAGTAACAATGGAAATTTTGGAGGAACAACGGTAAGGCCTCTTAGGGGAATAAGACATATATATATATATATATATATATATATATATATATAGAATCTGGTCGTTATTCTGCCTCAAGTCGCACATAAGTGGTAGTACAACTCAGGTGAGCGGTACTTGTGCTTGCACGGAAGTACCGGGCACCAAAGGCAAAAGAACACAACTAGGGAGGTGGTAGTTCCGCGAGAACGGTACTACCGCACTGATCCGAGCGGTACTTCTGCTCAAACTAGACCGACGATACTAGAGAGAAAAACAAATCAGAAGAGAGGCTGGAGGGGGAGGGTGGGAGTACTTCCCTCAAAATGGGAAAAGCATCGAAGATGTCAGAGAGGAAATACAAACGGAAGAGGGGCCAGACCTGGAGGGCGGCAGTATCGCTGGGGCAGTACTACCGCTCTTCAGAGTGGTACTTTCGCTTATACAACATTCTGGTTCTTAGGGGCAGAACAGAAGCTCCATTGTGACGGGAACCGGATGGGACGCAAATGTGTACGTGTTTGTTCCTCCCAACCTTTCCACACGCGGATCCTCTCTTGATAGTACAGCTTTACCTATGACTCAAGTCCACCAACACTAAATCGATAGAAAAACTCTGTCTTCTCTTTCAACCACTAAGGGGAAAATAACCATCTTGTGCCACGTGATAATCTCTGAAAGCTTAATGCACACAATTAGTCCGCAAGGGGCATCGTCATTAACCACCAAAACTACTTAGGATAAATTGTGCTCTTACAATCTCCCTCTTTGGGTTGATGTCAATACAGGATTTTCCATTTCAAGAATAAGTAGAAATACTTAGGCAAACCCAATATCTACAAAATATAGATGCCCCTAGATGTGTCTAGTGTCCTCTATTTGAATATGCTTTTGGAATACAAAAATTACACACTAGGATCAACACTCCTCCTATATTTTATAGACACGGCCATATACTTGCATAAATAGGAAATGAGTTAAGCATGGATGAAAGTATAGGAAATATGATCTCACATAATAACTAGACATAACATAGTAGGAGAGATAACATATGTATTACACCATATTTTAGTTCACATAAGTCTTTCAAACACAAACCAAAGCAAACAAATGAAACGAGTTCACGAGAGGAAATAGCGGAAAGAAGATAAAGCGCTCGTGACTTGGCAAATCCAGGCTAAACACTCTACCCCCCTTTGGCATCGAGACACCAAAAGGGGAAAAGAGGATGAAAACATGCCAAAATGATCTGAGCTCAGTCCTCCTCGTCGTCATCTCCCTCAGACTCATTAGCAGCAGTAGACATCTACTCCTCAGACCAAGTCCATGGATAGTGCACCTTGATCTAGTGCTCCTCATCACTGATCTTATTCTCAGACCCACTGTGGACATCAAGGCCAATCTTCCTCATGATCATCTTGTCGCGACTGCGTGCCCTCTTGGCTTCTACATGAGCCTTATACTTTCCCTGAATCTGAAAGGATAGAAGATTCTTCATCTTTTTCTTCAGGTTGGATGCCCATGAAGGTTCAGTCTCAGACCTGGTTACAAATTCATAGTATCGCTCAGGCTCATCATCAGAGTCAGTGGGAGCAATCTCTGGAACCGCAGGCAGAATGTCCCAGTTCTCCTTCACACGGAGCTTGCGAATACCATGGTGCACTAAGTGATCAGTCTCTAGAGGCTCGCCAGAGAATGTAGCAGTCCGGGTATCCTTAATCGGCTTGAAAAGATAAGGGACATAGATGTGCACCTTCCTGTAAAGAACGGCTAAATGCGGCTCCATCCACATAATGTGGGAAACATCCAAAGTGGACTGATGGCCCCTCTCCTTGATGTAGAGGAATAACAGTTTCACAAGATAAGAATACACCTGGTCCTTGTTTCCAACATGAGGATACAGAGTGTTGCGGAAGATCCAGTGCATGATCTCGAGAAAGGGAATTAGCTCAGTGTGATCACCCATGGAAGTATTCACAACCATGGAGTAACAAATAAGCCTGGACTTGTGAATAGCTGCAAGACCCTCATTGTGTGGCCTCAGTCAAATAGCCTCATCCAGGCCTCGGTCATCGTAGCCTAGGGAGTTCATGAAGGTCTTCCAGTTGGAGTGCAACACATGGCCGCCAGTCATACATGTTACGGTCTTCTCTTCATTCTGGTGAAAGTGAACAAGGGCATAAAATTGAGCCACAATCTTGCTATCAAAGTCCTTGTTGAAGCTGATGATAGCAACAAGATCCCACTGCTCACAGAGAGCACAAGCTTCAATAAAATATTCAATGTGAGGACGGGAGCCCATGTACCATGTATCAATGGACTTGACATCCACATAGAGGATCGTCTTGAACTTGAGAACCCCCACATAAATGAGTGACTGAGCCTTGTTCCAGAAAGGACGCCCAGCAAAAGCCTCATCCTGAGGACGAAAATAGGGATCAAGATGACGAAAACTCATAAACTCTTCTTGAGACATATCTTGAGGATCTTTGGCAGCCTTATTTTTGCTAACAGTCTTCTTCACACATTGTCGTTGAGTTGGAGCACGTGAACCATCCCCTGCATCGTCAGATGTGCGAAAACGCTTGGAGACACGGCTATGGTTCACTCAACGAGAAGCAGGAGTAGATCTACCATCACCTGGAACTCAAAAAAAGAAGCATGAGGAAAAAGCAGGTGTAAAAGAACTGCATAAGCCAAGAAAACAAAAGAAAATACTAGATAGAGACACAAGGAAAACTTGACTTCTGTAGCCCGAGTGGTAGTACCGCGGGTGCGGGAGTAGTACATCTGCTGCAGCAGTAGTACCAGTCATGCGCGGGCACTAGTACCGCCCATATTGTAGAAAATTCTACGGCAAGACAGCGACACTACCGGAGTCGTAGAACCCAAATTTTTTGGTGACTATCTACTCTACTTCAAATATCATCCATTTCACGTCCATCCCATGCCAAGAAAATGCGAACTAACATGGAAACCTCATGCATTTCCCTAGATCTGAGATTCAAATATTAAAACAAGAGAAACAAATGATCGAGGGTAGTACTGGTGTCCACGACACGAGGGTGTCGAGCGGAATTATCCCACCGAACAGAAATGTGAAGGACGATACGGAATGGGAGTCCTGGATCCGGCCTCCGGAGGTGTTCTTGGTCGCCACAGGGAGAAACTCGAGGGGAGGAGGATTGAATGGGTATGGGGGCATGTAGAACTCCCCCTGCCCATCACTTGAACTGTCTAGAAGTCCTTGAAGTGGTAGTAGCACTGGCATGCGCGGTAGTACCGGCCTGAGAGCGGTAGTACCGCTTGCAGCCAATAAAACAGCGTGCGAGCAAGAGGGAAACCACGACCTATGCAACTATTTGAGAAAAAAGAGAAAACTTGAGATGGAGACTCGCAATATTAAATACACAAAGATAGACTCCAATTTTGAAAGAGCACAAACATGAAGAAAGCAAACCTTGGAATGACTCAGCTCACAAATAAGCTCCCAAAGCAAATGCCTCAATCGGAGGGGGCGGTGGCTGACGCCACCTGTGTTTGAATCAATTGGTATGGCACCTTGAAGATTTTAACCTTGGGCCCATGACCAAAACTCATCTTTGAAGCACTAGTGTCATCTAAGATGACTAATGTGAAAGACTTGATGGATTTATGCATAATAGGGGGGGCTTCATTGAGAGAACAACACCCCCCCTAAATCCATGCCTATATCTCAACAAGATAGTATGATGAGAGTGGTGGGGTGTGCCTAATGTCAATACACATTGCTCGAATCAATGATATTTAGCGCATGCCTTAATTCGTGAAATCTTGCTTCATCCAATGGCTTTGTGAAAATATCTGCAAGTTGATCATTAGCGTTGAGGTGATTAAGATCAATCTCCCCACGCTTGATATGATCCTAGATAAAATGGTGAAAAATATCAATGTGCTTCGTCTTGCAGTGTTGGACCGGGTTGTTGGAGATCAAGATTGCACTTACATTATCACAATAAAGAGGCACATTTCCACAAGTGACACCGTAATCCCTCAAAGTTTGCCTCATCCAAAGTAATTGATGACAACAACTTGCAGCAGCTACATACTCGTCCTTTGTGGACGAGAGAGAAACACAATTTTGTTTCTTTGAATCCAACTTACTAGAGAGCAACCAAGGGATTGGAAACCTCCGGAAGCTTACATCCTCTCCACACGGTTTCCTACCCAATTCGAGTTCGGATATCCTATGTGATCAAATGAAGCACCTTTGGGATACCATAAGTCAAAGTTTGGGGAATGAGCCAAATATCGAAAGATTCGCTTGACACCCACCAGGTGACTTTCCTTTGGTGCGGATTGAAATCATGCACAAATTCCCACACTCAAAAAAATATCCGGCCTAGATGAACAAAGGTAAAGCAAAGAGCCAATCATAGAGCGATATACCTTTCGATCCACAACTTTACCATTGGGATCAAGGTCAAGTTAGCATTTGAGAGGCATGAGAGTGTTTGCCTTGGCCGGTTTGAGATCATCAATCTTGAACCTCTTGAGCATGTCTTAAGTATATTTTGCTTGATTGATGAAGGTTCCTTCAATTCGAATCCAAGAAAGAACTTCAACTCTCCCATCATCGACATCTCAAACTCTTTGCTTATTAGTGCGGCAAACTCTTCATTAAAAGATTTGTTAGGAGAACCAAAGATAATATCAACAACATATAGTTGGCATATGAACAATCTCCCTTTGACCTTCTTTGTGAAAAGAGTGGGGTCAATTTTCCCAATTTCAAACCCACGATCTTATAGCATCAACACATAGTTGGCATATGAACAAGGTGCCTTTGACCTTCTTTGTGAAAAGAGTGGGATAAATTTTACCAATTTCAAACCCATTATATTGTAACATCACGGTAAGGTGCTCATACCACGCATGTGGGGCTTGTTTAAGGCCATAGAGTGTCTTATAGAGAACGTATACATGATTGGGGAACTTGGGATCCACGAACCCCACGGGTTGCTTGATATATACCAAATCCTTAAGGGGACCATTAAGAAATGCACCCTTCACATCTGTAACATTCAAATTTTATTAAATTTGGATGTTAATAGAATCATCATTTGCATATCATGATTTATTGCATTTTGGAGTTTATCACGTTCATATTCTTTTTCACTCACATAAAATAATAGAGAGAGGATAATATGACTTCCTCAAAATATAAACGAGTGGCAAAGCATTTGAATTATATTTGGTGTTTTGAAGTTGCATTGAAAACTATTTTTGTTAGCCAAAAGTTTGATTTTTGCATAAGAAAATATTTTTTATAAATTATACGAGCAGGAATTAATGTTCACTATGCTCTATATTATTAATACTGATTTTATAAAATTACTATGGTATTTTTTTATGTGTGTATTCTTATTTTATCTTTATTCACAAAACAACTTATGTTTTTAAAAAAAGGGGGTGCACACCACCTGAACCGAAACCAGGTTTGGCCCAGGGGCACACGCGAGGCTAGCTGGACACGCACGCACCTAGCCAAGCCGCACTGAGCCGCTGGCCCGTTCCCGCATCGCTCGCTCGCCCAGCGCCTCCTCGTTTTGCCCGCATGTCCCTCTCTCTCTCGTACCTGCAGGTGGGGCCCGATCCCAGGCTATCTTCAACCTCCCGCAGTCCACGGGATAGTCCACGGGATGTACCAGCCGTGCGAGGCTCTCGGGATAGAGCCTATCCGCAGCTCCACAAACGCCCTAGCCGCACCTATAAAAGGCCCCCGAGTCCCCTCGTTCCATTCAGCCGGCCCGCACCACCTCTTGCCGCTCGTAGCCGCCGTTGTTGCCACTTGGATCTCGCCGGAGCCGAAGCCCTCCGTCGACGATTCCGACGCCGGTGAACCTCCCCTACTTTCTTTTCTTCGACAAATCGAACCCCCTAGTCCTTACGCATCTTGCTGACATTTTCGTTGCCCCTAGGACGCACCGGAGCAGGCCCCTCGACGACCTGCGCCGCCGGAGTTCGCCAGAGGACAGGAGCTCCGCCCGCTCCCTCCGCTCGTCGCCGCAGACCGCCGCCACCACCGTTCGGCTGCACCTGTCGAGTCGTACCCGCCCGACCACCTCGCCCACGCCGGAGACCGCCGGAGCTGCCGCCCCGCTCGCTCAACACCCCTACCTCCCGACTCTTGCCGCTGCCTCTCTCGTTCGTCGTCAGGTAGATTAGATTAGGTGTTTTTAGATTAGACTAGTTTACTGCCCTTGCCACGGAGCAACGAAACACATTGTTATTAAATAATTGTTTTAATTTAAAAGTGTCTTTCAAACATGACATCATGTGATTTTGATATCTATAATAACAAATTCATTCTCTATACCTTTATTCCCTCATGCTTCTTCCTGCACAGCAATTGTCGTGTCTCTTCAACTACTCTTTTCTTATAATAAGATAAAGCGATATTTTTCTCATTACCATTTCTTTCCCTTCACCTTTTTCTTGCCATGGTGTGTAAGCCCTCTTTTCAAAATCTTTTATTATATAGTATACAACCCAAAAAGCATATGATTTGATCACCTCCAAGTTTCAACATACACTAAGAGCCAACATTCCTGATTAACAGAAAACTATGACAACAAACTACCATCACACGGAATATATAAGTGTGTGTGTATATTCTTCAGGTTCTCAATATCTAACATCGGAAATGTACATAATAACATTTCACTGAAAGTTTCTTGTGATATGCACGTTCGATCTTCGGGTTCCTTTTCTCCTATCAAAGCATCTCCTTTTTCAATCTATCAAAAAAAAAGTAGCTCCCACGTAAATGGGGTCTGGATCGGCGAAGCAGCGAGAGAGGAAGTACTCGTCAAGCTCGATAACGATCGAGAACCAGCTTGATACTTGACTGGCGGTGGTAGGCTATGAGAAGACTTGATGCAGTCTAGCTCACTCACTGCAGGAAGTAGTTCTACACACATCAATATTTAAACACAAAAATTGAAATATGACACATTATTCAAAAAAAGCACAATGTGCACGCAACATGATACTATTTTATTCATGCACTTGTCATGCGCACAACAGGTGCGCATTTGAATTTGAAAATGAAGTAATCATTATTGGATATGCATATATAGACTTTTCATGCACAAATTGAATCCTACATGCACCTGCAATCATGAACCAAACCTGCACATGTGAAATACCTCTATATTGGTGACGATTGATTTTTTTTCCATTTTGGTAGCCATCTGCAATCATGCATCAACTCTCCAAATCATATCATGATCTAAATTGTCCCAATTTGGAAGTCTGCACATTATAACAAGCATCAATTTCAAGGTTAGAGAAACGCTAATATGATTCACTTTTTACAATGCATTTTCGCCCATAAGATGGCAAAAGAAATTGGATTTGACACTATAGTGATCATCTGCAGATTTTGAATTATTCCTTTTCAAACTTGTGAAAAAAAGATGCTCTTATATTGGCATATATTGAAATCAGTGAAAAGATGCTAAATTATTGCCATACTGTTTTATTGAAGTCAGACTACTGAAGATTCTGTTCTTGGCAAGAACATATATATTTACCATTGTGCAGCACCGCATAAACTATCAATCACAGATATATCAACAACATGGTTTCCACTTTTAGAGATTCTCAAAAGCCAATTCAAACTGATTAGTACAGGTGGAGGCCTCTCCTATTTTCTTCAATTCATCTTACCTCTTTTATTTAATCTTCTTTCAACATCTGAGATATATTATTTAAACAAAGTACATACCTCACTGGATTATGTTTGTCTCCAATATAGTTACCCTGGAACAATTGGAAGTATTGAACTGATGGGAAAGAAGCCAAGCCTGCAAGCCAACGAGGAACCTGAGCCTGATTGATCCGAGCTTCTCCTTTATACCCGAATGCGCCAAGAGAGATTTCAGATCTCCAGACGCAGAATCTATCTATCTATCTGCCTGAAATCTGAACTGCTCGCTCGAGGCTCCGAGCTCCGTCCGCCCAAGTCCTGGAGGTTCATGATGGCAGGTCGGCAGGCTGCCACATTTCCTCCTTCCGAGTTCTGACACGCACACCGCTGGGTGCTCCGTGCTCAATATTCCTCCACGGGCGACCATTTTGGTACTTGGAACATGTCTCCGCGGGTTGCCAGAACCGGTAGGCCACCACGCCATGGCAGCCTCACTCGCCCTCTCCCCAGTGGCAATTGAATCATGCTGTCCCTGGCTAGAGCTCCCGGTCCCGGACACTGGACCGATGTCCTCGACGACCAATAGCTCCTTCGCATTCTTTCTGTTTTGTCCCGGTCCTTGGAGATTCCACTGTCTGATACATCTTCGTGCGTTTTAATTAGCTAACAAGTCTCAAATAACTTGGCAGTTGATGAACCTGGGAAAGAAAAGGTTAACGTTTCTGAAGAGATTCTGCAGCACGAGCAAAGCTGGCAACAGCACACGGACCTGAGCCCTTTCCATCTCAACAATGAAGATGCCCTCCAGGCTTTGATGATCCGGTGTCTGGTCCACGGAGGATATGACAAGAGAATCTGCGGAGGCACAGATGGTATCACAACAGCCTCTTGGATTGCTCATGCTGATGATGAACGAGCTTCAGGCTTCAGATGCATTATTCGTAGCCTTTCAGTCTACGTCCATCGACTTAGTGTGAAATGATCAATATTTCAGTGAGATTTGTCAGGGAGCAAAGGGTTGGCTCCACCTTGCATCATCATCCATCCATATGACTATGCTCGCCTTCGCGTCAAGTACCCCTTTTCTTCTATGTTGGCAAGACCTGTTTATATCATAGCATGGTGAATACAGAAACATCAGTACACCAGTACATACAATCGAATTGTCAACAATTTAACTTTTGCATCAGAAATTAATTATAGTGGGTGTTTGGTTCCACATTTGTTATCTGCACTTCCACAGTTTAAAGGAGTTCCGTTGCCAGCATAGTGGTGGCACAAGCACTACCCTTAGGAAGATTACGCACATAGTAGTGCTATTTTCATCACAATAATAAGCAATTATGTAGGCGAAACTAAATCCATTTTGTGCACTGCCACTCAAAAAAGGCAGATGAGACCCATCTAACTGTATATTCCCTTTGTTCATAAATATAAGGTGTTTTGGATATTTCAATATGGACTACATATGAATTGGAATATTTCACAAATATAAGGCATTTTGGATATTTCACAAATATGAACTACGTATGTAGGCGAAACTAAATCCATTTTGTGCAGTTTTGAACTAACCTTAGTTCGAGATTGCGACAGTTATTATGGATCGGAGGGAGTAGAAAGCATCAAAGTTAGAAAAACGGAAAGAAAAGAGATAACTTTCACTGAATGAGAAGAAACTCCTTGCTAGCCCCGTTCCCTCTCCCAACTCTGCGCAAATCCCTTCATGTGTTTAGCCGCTCGGCTACATCTGTAAAAATCTCTGATGTTACCAATCAGGGGATTTCGCCCCACAAAGATATATAAAATTCAGGAGGGGGATTTCACAAAGATATATAAAAAATTCAGTGCAATCAAAGGTTCATCATAGATAATTAATTTTTCTACTGTAACGTCACTACTGTACGAGAAAATAAGAAAAAAGAAGGCCTGAATAACCAGTCCCCTATAAAGTAATGGTGATAACTTGCACAACCATATTTATCAAGGGAATATCTGGATATTATACTGTACAGGAAACAACACCAATCATACAATACACATTTTTGTTTGAGAGGGAAAACAAATAAATGATACAATACACATGTATTGTTTAGTGCAAGCATGGATTACTTACTGGAACTTGATAAATACATAACCCAAATATAAGATATATACTGCAGTAGAATCTACCAAAGTTGGTTCATCTCAAGTCATCAGGAAAAATCTACATTATTATAAGTAGATACATAGCTAGATGAATGAGCTGTATGTCGACATTATTAATTGTGGTGTACAAATGAATCTGCAGCCCAGCAACAACATAATCTGCAGCTCAACCAAACACAACCTAAGTTGGGCAAGATCAGTAACCTTCATTCCATATATACAACCAAAATAGTGCTAACAGGTGCGGCAAAAGAGTCAGGAGTGAGTTCATAACCATCCTCATTTCAAACAGCACATGCCATTGTATTCGAACAGTTGAAGCAACTTTCAGGATATCCACATTGATGTATGTGTAAGATTATACTTGAGAACAGACAAGTCCGCTTATCTAACACCGAGGATGAACTGTACATTTGCAAAGACTGTTGGGACTCAAAAACTCTTTATTACCTAACTAACTTGTCCCAATTCTTTACCGCCACAATGTACCCCAAAGAGGGACTTCCTTTTCTTTGGACATTACACGACCCAGCACCATGAGAAGAACAAACAAAAGAATGGACAGAGAAAGAAAAGGCCTTCCATCTTACTCAGTTACCGGTAGCTAGGCAACAGGTCGTAGTGCGTTGAATCATGACACGACTCGGTTGTCGCAGCTCGGCATCGGCGGTGTTGGTTGAGACCGGCGGCAGCAACACGTCGCTCACACGGTACAATGTAGCTACATCACTGGAAACCAGCCTGTGTAAGCAGAGACACAATGACATGGTCATAGAACTGAATAAACACTTGAGCAGATGAATAATGTTGTGTGCTGAACATTTGAATGAATGACAGTAGCACGGCTAGAATGGAATTACCGACAGTGTCGAACATCTGCGCCATGGGGACGACGTTCTCGGTGGAGACCACACTGTGGGAGGGGCGGAGCCGCCGGGGACGTGGCCGGGGGCGCAGGGGTTGTCGGGGGTTCCGTAGTGCGCGTTCTCGCCGTTGATGCTGTAGGCCATCTCGTCCATCACCGGCCGGGGGCGCAAGGGTTGGCGAGCGGAGGTTGTAGGCATCAACGGTGCTGGAGGTGAGCACGACGAGATGGCCCTCCGGCTTCAAGATCCGCGCGGCCTCACCGACGAGGTCGGACAAGCGCTTTAACGAATCGAGGGAGAGGCCGACGAAGACCAAGTCGATGACGGCCGGTGAAGACGACTTCGACGGAGGAGTCGGAGATCGGCAGTCGGCGTTCGTCGCCGGCGATAGCGAGCCAGCGGGAGCGCCTCTTTGCGATGGCGACGGGCCCGGTCACGCCTAGATCTTGTAGCGCGAGCGCCTCCTAGGGAGATTCAGAAGGGGAAAATTCAGATAGCATTGTTGATCATGTCCGTGACCCTGCTACTACTGCTGTCTGAGGCAAAATTCATAGAAAAGGTACTACCGCCTCTGCGCACTCTGCCAGCCGACAGCTCATGCCTACCACACGCGAACCCCTGCAGCCGGCCGCCACCCCCACTCGTCCTTGACCTCCGACCGCCGCACACACTCCAGCCACCGACCCCGCGCACCCTCAGCTCACCGAGCCACACACGCCCCAGAGCAGCCATCGCGCCTCGCTACGCCACAGCCGCCAGGAGAGAGACACGAGGCGAGCGGTGCAACGAGAGGGAGATGAGGCGGCAGTGGCGGCGGGCGGGGGGGGGGGGGGGGAACCACTGGAGCGAGGAAACATGGGTGTGGTGCGGTGAGCGGGTATCCGGCTGCAGATGGAGAAGAGCAAACCGTCGGTAGAGCAGAGGGAGGCCGCTCGTGATAGGAAGTGAAAGGGGATGCGTCGTGGGGGTGGGCGAGCGGAGGCGTCGTGGGGGTGCTGGGCCTGGACGCTTGGGAGGTCGAACGAAGGTTTTTTTGGATCGATCGCTGGGACCGTTTTTCTTTACGTGGATCCAGAGGTGGGATCGATCGGTGGGAGGTCGAACCATCGCGCAGGTTGAACCATCACGATGGCACATCCTACTTTAGTAGTAAATAGTAGAGATTAGACTAGCAAAAGGATCCGTGCGTTGCACCGGGTGTAAAAAAATAAATATAGGCTTAGACACCTGAAATAATACCACTAAACACCACATTGCAATGGGCTTGCGCGTTGCGCTGGGTGTAAATAGCTTCAGATATATTTTACTTAGCTAGAAAAATAATAGGAAA
The DNA here is from genome assembly GCF_904849725.1 of Hordeum vulgare subsp. vulgare. Taxonomy (NCBI): domain Eukaryota; kingdom Viridiplantae; phylum Streptophyta; class Magnoliopsida; order Poales; family Poaceae; genus Hordeum; species Hordeum vulgare. The sequence continues at coordinate 185,136,062 of NC_058520.1, read as the reverse complement.
CTAAAAATAAAATTAAATTGATGGTCATGGCTGGCTGTTAATTAGTGTTAGTGTTGTACAACCAACAAACGAGAAAACTTGCTACTTCTTGGAAATAACCAACAACTTACTAAGAAGAGGTAATAGATGCAACAATTGGAAATATAAATTTTATCTTAGGACCGGAAAAAGGATTTGCTCCTGACTTATGAACTTGTATCTATATGTTTGCATTAGGCGAAATTCAGTGGAAGCATAGCATATCATTGTTCCAAGAGACTGAAAATGTAAGAGTGCATCACAAATTGTTGGTGGCTACTGCTCAAAGCCTGGTCCCATATATAATCATTTAGTGCTTCATTTTCCCCCCTTCCAAGTATGCTTTAGCAAATCGACATGGGTTACCATATGTCAACAGGACATTTCTGATCCTTGCTTTGCTTTACTATCTTGTTCTCTTTTAGCAACCCCGGCCCATGTCAAATTGACGTATTCTTGTATCAAAACTAATTGGATAACCTGCACATACTGGTCCAGTTTATCTGCACAAGTGACGACAGAGAGAGTATAAAAGGTAAGAAGCAAAATAACTGGAAATCTAAAATTATCTCAATGCAGTAGGACAATATAAAGAAACGAATCTAGTATATGTGCATCATAATTATTTGGCACCATTGTTCCTAATGCACATAGATAATAAACAAAAGAATACACATCTTGTACGAATTAATTTATTTATATAGATGAGTTAGAACTAAACTGCCGAAATATTGTCTTTTATATAACCAAAAGAGTACAAACAATGTATCAAAATCTGATTTCAGCACGTTCCTAATTATCATCTAAATGTCTACTAATTGAACAGATCTGACATTAAATTTAATGGAGCTATTTATAAAAGATGAATGTTGCTATCAGGTTTTGAACATACAAATGATCAATGCGGATATACCTATTAGACTTCATGGATAGGACAAAATAACCAAAAGGAAAAAACATGCGGGATAATTTACCTGGCTGTCGTATGCTTTATTGGGGAGGCTCCTTTACCCTGAATCTGTTCACCTGTGCGCAGCTCGCATACATGTACATGCGTGTGTTGCTATTAAGTAATTAAAGCATCCGTCATCAACTAAATTTTCGACCGAGCCTTTCAACCTACTTGTGCATGTTCTGCAGCCTTCCAATAATCACACAGGGCCAACTCGTTCCTCGTCGGCAAGGGAAATAATATATGCTTCAGGTGAGCTATCCGGCTGAACTAAACTGTGTCCGTTGGGAACCCATGGCTTGGAATAGGGAGTCTGAAGAAACTCTGCCTTAATGTATGGATGGATCCTTATGTGTACGGCAGCGTATGGCCGCATGGCCATTGGTAAAACGTATATTTCAGCTATATATAGGGTCAGGTTAGCAGGATTGAAAGGTAGGTATGGCTAAAATTTTTGATTCACTTTGTTAAGGCGGCGACAGCCGGCATGGCAAAGTCTTGGGCATGGGCGTTAATCAGACGGGATGCATGGACCTCCGGATAGATCGTTTCCTTCTCCTCAACTAACATCCTGTAAATCATCAAAAAGAGCAACCATAATTTCAAGATATAACCATCAATATGCAGTTTTCTTTGCCTAAATTGATCACATATGGAAGAAATCCTGATCTGATACCTGAACGAAACAAACATCCACCATAGAAGGCGAGGCTCGCCAAGGTACGCCAGGGCCATCTTCAATCACATGCAGCGGTGGTAAGCCGCATAACTCTTTATGGCGATGACATGGAACATCTCTTATAGAGCTTGCTATAACAGCTTACCACCACATCTGCAATTGCCGAAACTTGGGGCAAGGCCAAGAGCGCAGTGAAAACCCTAGCAGCCTGGATCCAATCAACTTCATGTGAACAGGATGAAAGAGGGGACTTCATGTCAACTTCAGGTATGAGCCTAAAATTACTGGAAAATCTGTCAATGCTAGTAAATAGGAAACTTCACTAACATTAATGTACCAGTAAAGGTGTAATGTTAAATCTATCCCCTTTTTGTTGGGTATACCTTTGCCACAGCCGGGCTCCTGACAAACATACTGCCTCTTGCCGTGTACATGAGCATGCTTACTCAAGGCAACCACATCAATTCTAGTCTTACTGTAGTTGTCAAGCTGCACAGGAAGAAGACCTCCGTGGACGGTTCGACCTTGCGCAGCTGCACCTCTGACTCTTGCTCCAATTGAAGTTTTCCTGTAGATTCCTGTACACATCCACTCTAGACAGGCAATCAGACAATTTGGTTAAACTATCCAGTGTGGACAGCTAACTACAGAGGATAAGATAATTTGTTCTCTAGGTTCCACGATAACATGACCGATAAATCATACTCACTGCTAATTTACCTCTAGCCATCCACAAACTACAAACCACTTATCCACGTGGAAAGGGGAGGAGAGGAAGAATATCCAAGGTGTGTGCCATACCCCTAAGGCCCTAACCCATGTGCAGAGGCCGCACTTGACGCTCCCGCGGATGCTGGAGCGCCAAGGGAAGCTCCACTTCCGCTTGCGGTCGGGGCGCCTCCCTGCCACGCCGAGCAGGGCCGCCCCAACAACACCACGACGTCCCTAAGCTTAGCTTCGTCCATCATCGAGGAGGCCGAGGGCGACGGGGCGAGCGAAGACTGGTGAGGTCAGCTTGGCCAGCAGGGTGAGGTGCGGCGGCGGCGGAGAGGGGGGCGAGGTGCGGCGGCGAGGGCGAGCGGGATGAGGTGTGGCGGCGGCGGCGAGGGAAAGGCTCGGGTAGGGTTCTCTCTGGCTCGGGTGCAGGTCGGGGCATCACGAAGCGTTTTTCTGTATATCAAACGTTTCTCCACATCCACTTATGTAAGGACCGCGGGTTCAATTATCAAAAACTACAGGGAGTTTTTCACAAAAAAGCCACGACGTATTAGGGGAGATTAGATTAGGAGTATTATCGAAATGGTATCTCGTTAACCATAGTATCTTTTTTTTAAACCCTGCGGTATATTCAAAACCGAATGTCGGTTATTCTTTTAGTTAGTCATCACCACCCTTTTTTTATTTGCCGGTGATCAACCACATAGCCTCTGTAGTGAACGCAACCAACCAATCAGAGCCGACAACATGACGCTCTAACATCGAACGACCTCTTTCTAGCGATTTCAGAAAACGCTATTGTGGCAGCCTCTTTTTCAGATTTGTTTCAAATTTTCAAGCGCCCACAACTTTTTAACCGTAGATCCAAATGAGATGAAACCATGTGCTAGTTTTGCGTATCAAATAGCTTTATCCATAGAACCCAATGATGGGGTTATAGTCCCAAGGTAGGGTCACAGGCCTGCCCTATAGGTCCTACCCAAGGACTACCCTTCATAAAGGACAAGGCCCTTAGTCAGTTCCGACTGAACTAAGGACTCCCCCATCATCCAGTCGGCGACGAGCATTCGGAGCGTATTTAACGCACCGACTGAATTCCACTCTGTACATCGTAACCTCCCAGGAGGGCAACGGTCATACGTTTTCATTCACCATTATTAGCATTTAAGGCATACGTTACTTGTAACGTAGGCATTTATTCGCCACTATTCCACCCCTGTCCACCGGGCTGTTGTGGAGGGCAGCGCACTCTATATAAGCCGCCCTTCCCCACTGGTGCAGGGGTTGGCATTTACTGTAATCCTATATTCCACTCGACATTAAGCTCCCAAGAGCACTGAGACGTAGGGCTTTTACCTCCACCGTAGAGGGGCCTGAACTCATACAACCTCGCCGTAGCTAAGGCTCTGCCCATCCTTTCGTACCCTACACATCTACTGTCAGACTTATACCCACGACAGTTGGCGCCCACCGTGGGGAAGGCGTCTAAGCGACTTCCGGCGAGTTTGCAACTTCATCTTTTCATCATGTCGTCCGGCGGAGATTTGTGCATGGGTCATGAGATCCTGTTCGGCGCACTCTCCTTCATCGTCAACGATTCGGCATGGCTTCGGGATGCGCCTCTCGACGTCGAGGCGCTCCCCAGTCGCGGGGCTACGCACTTCCGTGCCGGTTCCCGCGGCGTCCTTCTTCTCCAGCAATCGGCCCCGGTGTCGATCTTCGCCCCTGTCCCGCGCCGCAACAAGCGGTCCCGTCGTTCGTGGCTCCAGCGTTGGGTGCGACACACCCAGGCGCGACAGTACGTGTCCTCTCAAGTGGCGGTCCTCGAGTCGGTTGTGGTCGCGCCGCCGTCCCAGTGCTTGGACTCAGTTCCGACTGAGTTACCTTCCGAGTACTTGGGTCGCGGGCCTGCAGCCGAAGTTCTCATGGCCGATTCCCGTGAAAGTCCCCGCCGAACTGGTCGGAACGAGCATGAGGTCAGCGAATCATCCGGCGCTCGCTGTCAACACCACCGTTCTGCCAGTCGACGCACTCGTCAGAGCAACGTCGAGGTGTTCCGCACACCTGTCCTCAACCTGGCTGCCGCCGCCAAGATAGCCGATCCCCTCCAACCTACTGATTCAGAGGCTGGTAGAGGGATCGAGCAGATCCGTGCCCTGTTCCACCCGACGGACGACACCGCCGCCCCGACGAACATCTCCACCACCCTGGATCCAAAATAGGAAGGCGAGCTCATCCAATTCCTCCGTGAGAACTGGGACATTTTCGCATGGAAGCCCGCTGACATGCCAGGTGTACCCAGGGAGTTGGCTGAGCACCGACTGCATGTGGATCCTGCTGCTCGGCCTGTCCGAGAATGCCTGCGTCGGTCCGCCGCGCACAAAAGGAAGGCAATCGGAGAGGAGGTGGCTAAACTTTTGGCAGCCAACTTCATTCGCGAGGTACACCACTCCGAGTGGCTCGCCAATGTTGTCATGGTGCCCAAGAAGGACAAGTCCATGCGTATGTGCATCGACTTCAAACATCTCAATAAGGTCTGCCCGAAAGATCATTTCCCGCTCCCCCGCATTGATCAAATTGTCGATTCGACTGCGGGTTGCGAGCGTTTATCATTCCTTGATGCCTATTCGGGCTATCATCAGATCCGTCTATATGGTCCGGATGAATTAAAAACAGCCTTCATCACCCCATTCGGGTGTTTCTGCTACATCACTATGCCATTCGGTTTGAAGAATGCAGGAGCAACTTTTATGCGCATGATCCAGAAATGCCTCCTTGACCAGATCGGTCGAAATGTGGAGGCCTATATGGACGATAACGTAGTCAAGTCATGCAAAGGTTCCGACCTGCTGACTGAATTGGCAGAAACATTAGCCAACCTTCGTAGGTACGATATCAAGCTCAACCCTGCCAAGTGTTCATTTGGTGTTCCCAGCGGAAAGTTACTCGGTTTCTTCGTTTCCGAACGAGGAATCGATGTCAACCCCGAAAAGATCGGGACCATCGTCCGAATGGAGCGGCCTGTCAGAATACATGATGTTCAAAGGCTCACAGGTTGTCTAGCAGATTTGAGCAGGTTTATCGCTCGACTCGGCGAGAAGGCGTTACCTCTGTACCGACTCATGAAGAAATCAGATACTTTCGAGTGGACAGACGAAGCCCAGATTGCATTCGACGACCTCAAAGCCCTGCTTTCCACCCAGCCGGTTCTTACTGCCCCGCTGAGTAAAGAACCCCTTCTTCTGTACATCGCGGCTACAAATCAAGTCGTCAGCACTGTCCTCATAGTCGAACATGAAGAAGAAGGCAAAGCGTACAAGGTTCAGCGCCCAGTATATTACGTCTTCGAAGTCCTGACTCCTTCCAAGCAGAGGTATCCCCATTATCAAAAGCTTATTTATGGGATCTACATGACTGCAAAGAAGGTGGCTCATTATTTCCAAGACCACTCGGTGTCTGTCGTTTCTGATGCTCCGTTGTCGGAAATCCTCCACAATCGAGACGCATCAGGCCGAGTGGCGAAATGGGCTATGGAGATGTTATACTGCGACATCAAGTTCGAAGCCAAGAAGGCTATAAAGTCTCAAGCTCTGGCTCACTTCATAGCAGAATGGGTAGAACAACAGCAACCGACTCATATCTACTCGGTTCATTGGACTATGTTCTTCGATGGGTCCAAGATGTTGAATGGCTCCAGCGCTGGCGTAGTGATCATATCGCCAAAAGGTGATAAGCTAAAGTATGTGTTGCAGATACATTTCGATTCCTCCAACAATGAGGCAGAGTATGAATCTCTCCTTTATGGATTGCGCATGTCCATCACACTCGGCGTCCGTCGCCTGATGGTCTATGGCGATTCAGATTTGGTGGTTAATCAAGTGATGAAGGAGTGGGATGTCAGGAACCCCACCATGACTGCATAGTGCAACGCAGTAAGGAAGCTCGAGAAGAAGTTTGAAGGTCTGAAACTTCACCATGTTCCACGAGTGAAGAACCAAGCAGCTGATGAGTTGGCAAAACTCGGATCCACTCGAAGACCAGTCCCGAGTGATGTCTGCCTCGAGTACCTACATCTCCCTTCGGTGAAAGAAGATCCTTTTACAGAGGAACCGGTACAACCGAAGAGTTCAATAGATCCGACTGAAGTCGAGGTCCCCGCTGTGGTTGATTTGTTCATGGAGATTCTTGCTATCATCCCCGATTGGATAGTGCCGTTCATTGCGTACATCCTAAGGCAAGAATTACCAGAAGACGAAGTCCAAGCAAGGCAGATCGTCCGCAGGTCGAAGTCCTTCACCGTCATCGATGGCCAGTTGTACAAGGAAAGTGTTTCAGGCGTCCTTCAGCGATGCATCTCCCCTGAGGAGGGACAGTTAATCCTGGAAGAAATTCATTCGGGAACCTGCGGCCATCATGCCTCCTCAAGAGCAATCATCGCCAAAGCATTCAGAGCTGGCTTCTTCTGGTTACAGGCGAATGAAATGGCAAAAGATATGGTCGACCGATGCGAAGGCTGTCAGTTCTATTCGAACAAATCCCACAAGCCAATGTCTGCGCTGAAGACAATTCCTCTTGTTTGGCCGTTCGTAGTGTGGGGATTAGATACCGTCGGTCCATTCAGAACAGGCCAAGGGGGATTCACTCATCTGTTGGTAGCAGTCGACAAGTTCACCAAGTGGATTGAAGCCAAGCCCATCAAGAAGCTCAACGCCCTTACGGCCATCAAATTTGTCAGAGACATCATCTCCAGATTCGGAGTCCCGCACAACATAATCACTGACAAGGTGTGACAGCCCGAAGCCGACGTTCCAGAAGATTCCCCTCTCTTTCCGTTTTCGTCGTGTGTCTATTTATATTTGTCGCATCATCATCGCATCATGCGCATCATCTGCATTGCATCGGCGTCTCCGTTGCCGCCTGTTTTCAAAACTTGCATCCGTTGTTAGTTGCCGGTTATCGTCGTTGTTCGTTCCGAGCCTGACCGCACTCGCACGCGCCCGCGGCACCGTCGTAACCCTGTTTTTAAAGCGTGGATAATACTTTCTCCGATTGAGCTGGAATTTCTCGTGCGGTATTATTTATTTATAGCTAGGCCGCCTGTCGAATTTCGTCGCGATCGGAGACCGTCTGGTACCCGAACGATCGACCGTAGCGACACCGTATTCGGGCTACCGTCGGACGTGTGTCGGTGTTTTAAAATTCGTTGCCACGCCGCCCGTTCTCCCTCTCGTCTCCGGATACCCCCTCTGCACGGCCGCGTACCCGTTCCCGCGTGCGGAATCGTTCAAATCCGACCCTGTGGTTGGATCCGGAACGCGATTTCGGGTAACCTACCCCCCCGTTTGTCTATATATAGACCCCTCCTCCTATTTTTTAGGCAGCTACCCCCCTTTTTGCCTCGAAATCCGAGCCCCCATCAAACCCTAGCCGCAGCCTCCCTCCCCACCAGCCTTGCGGGCCCGCCAAGCCCATCTGGAGCCCGCCCGGGCCCGAACCGCCGCCGCCGCCGCCGCCCGTTCTGCTCCCGTGCCCGTGCCTCTGGTGGCGAGCCGTCGGGCTGCCCGCGTCGCCCGGGGCTTCCCCCGTGCCCCGCCGCCGGCTGCACTCGCCGGAGAGCCGAGCCGCGGCTCCTCGCCGCCTTCCTGTCCCGTCCTCTGCCTGCAGCGCCGCCCCAAGGCAGATCCACGCCGCTGCAGCCCCTCGCGCCGTCAACTCCCTCTAGCGCCGCCGCCTCCCTGCAGCACCGCCGGATCCGGCCAGTCCCGGGCCGTGGAGGTCCATCCCTTGCCGCGACCCTCGCCAAAGGCCGCGGGTCCTCGCCGTCGAGACGGCCTGCGCCGCCGCCAGACCTCCTGGCAAGGAGGACGACGACTCGAGTAGGAGCACGACGCTCCAGCGCCTGGGCCTCCCTCGCGCTGCGCTCGGCTCGGCCCCGAGCGGCCCAGTCCAGGCAATCCCACCGGCTCGGCCTCCCCACGTGGCCCCGTGCCCAGGCCAGCCTCCCCCTTCTTGGGCCGAGCCCACCAAGGTGAGGTCCTTCCCCCCCGCCTGAGCAACTTTTTAACTAACTTGCGTCCCTGTCGGCCCATGTAGTCTTTTAGGTTTTTTATTTCGTTTTAGATAATTCCAGTAAATAACGTATATTCGAACACCCGTAGTTTAATATCCGTAAGTCCGATCGCGATGTATCGTATATCGTTTTGGTGTAGAATTTCGTGTAGAATACGATTTAGCAACTTGCATATTTATTTGACATTGTTTGACGTATCGTATGCATGGAATTACGTGCTGTCTCAATAGGAAGATGCCCGCATTTATTTTCCGCGCGTGTTCGAATTGGTCGAATGCCATGATAGAAAAGCCTATGTTTTAGGGACCATTTTTCCATGCATTTTGGAGCGGTCACTCGTATTTTTGCGTGTAGGATTTGCCGGTAATTTATTTTCCCGCGTATAGATGATTATCTCGCATTAATGTATGACATTATTTTGTGTTGCAAACCCCACATATTTTATATGTTCCCGGGGTAGAAAAATCCCATGGATTTTTCTGTGCAATTAGTTTTAGTTTTTGAGTAAGTTAGTTCGCGAGATATTTTGCCATGTTGCCCTCTAGTTTATTTCGTAGGATTTATTTCGTGTCCCGTTTGCTTAAGTTGTCAACTAGGGAATTGTTCTTGGGTGTTTAGACTAGCCTCTGGTATTTTTGGGTGCAATAGAAATGCATGTTTAGGTGTTGTTTGCTTGCTCTCGAGTTGCTAGAAATAGTGCTGATTTGGAGGAGCTGAAATATTTCTAAGTCTGGAATCTGTTATTATTTTGTTGCTGTTTTGTTGTGCTTCTAGCTTTTGATCTGTAACTCTTTTGAGGTTGGTCCAATGGAGTTAGTTGTACCCCGTGTGTTTCTCTAGCATGTTGTGAATTTTCATGCCATTTGGGGTCCCGTAGCTATAGGTTTTGCTGCTGTCAATATTGCTTCAGATCGAAAACTGCACTTTCATGAGGTGTAATTTTCACTAAGTCTGAAATAGTGTGTGAGATGCCATTTTGTGTCTTCTTTTCCTAGTGCTCCTTGCTGACATGCTAGTTGTTGTTAGTTGTTTATATTAGTGCGTATTGCCCTCTTTCATGTCATGCCTTGCTTGAGTTTATCGGAGTTGTGTAGCTCGTAGTTGTGGGGTGTAGAAAATGCTATGTGGCTGATTTTGGCAGATTGTAGTGATTTCTTGTTTTGCTCGTAGTTTTCGAACCGTAGCTCCGTTTTGATCGTGTCCTACATGAAACTTGCTTAGAATATCGTGTAGTTTCATTTTCTCTTTCTGTTTATATGTTTTGAAGTGCTCGTGACCGTCGTTGCACACATATTGCATTCATGCCATCATATCTTGCGATGCTTGTAACTTTTGATCCGTAGCTCCGTTGGAGATGTTCTTTATGTGTAGATTGCTTGCCTAGACGCGTAGAATCACGTGAAACTATTTGTTTTGCTGTTTAACAACTAAATAAACGCATTAGTTCAGATCTGGACAGAATTGTAAATGAACATGTGAGGTCGTCTCGGAGATGCTATATGTCATTTCTGACCTCATTTAAAAAGTCTAGAAAGGTAGTTTAATTTGCGCTTCACCTCTTGCCATGTTTAACCACATTTAATATTGCCGTGTATCTAATCGGGATAGAACTAAATAAATTAACGTGGAGTTTCGTCAATATGCAACTCGTTGCATATTGAACTTCACTTAATGCGTAGTGTTTGATTGTGTGAATTGTCATGCGTGACATGCATGTATCCAGCTGCTCATGCATCATTTGTGTTGTGCATCGTGTGGTGAATATCGTGTGTTGATTTGTGTTTCCGGTTTGCTTCGTCTCGATAGAGTTCCGCAAGCGTGTCGGATTGTGAGGACCCGTTCGACTACATCGGTTCGACTGCTTCACGGAGTCATTCTTCTTCCAAGCGGGATCTCAGGCAAGATGATCATTTCCCCAGATACCATTACTATCATTGCCATGCTAGTTTATCGCTTCTATCGATATGTCTCGTTGCCTACCACCTGTTAAATGTCAGCCTCTCAACAATGTCATGTTAACCTTCAACTTGTTCAACCTAGCAAACCACTGATTGGCTATGTTACCGCTTGCTTATCCATGTTGTTAGCGTTGCTAGTTGCAGGTGCAAATGCTTCCATGCGAAAGCATGGGTTCCTTGTTATATCACCATATTAATGCTATTTAATTTAATGGACCTATATACTTGGTAAAAGGTGGAAGGCTCGTCTTTTCTAGCCTGGTGTTTTGTTCCACCTTTGCCCCCTTAGTTTCCGGCTACCGGTGTTATGTTCCATAAATGAGTGCTCCTAACACGACCGGGGTTGTTATGGGGACCCCCTTGATAATTCGTTTTAGATTAAAGCTGGTCTGGCAAGGCCCAACTTTGGTACTACATTTGCCTAAACACCTAATAAAATTGCATAGGGACTTTTCGGACCCCGAGGATAATTTAATCAACCCCCGGGCCAGTGCTCCTCATGAGTGTTGGCCCACCTGAGCGATGTCCAGAGCCCCTCTGGCCACCCGGAGGTTTAGCGATCCCGACGTCTAGCTCATCCGCCGTGTCCTGAGAACGAGGTACGCGACTCCTATCGGGATCGTCGACACGTCGGGCGGCCTTGCTGGATTAGTTTTACCTTTGACGGAATATCTTGTGCATCGGGATTCCGGTGATGCTTTGGGTAATCTCAGAGTTGAGGTTTTCCACTAGGGATTCCGACGAGATCGCGAGCTTCATGATGGAGGATTTCTATGCGGCTTGTGGTAATTTGTGATGGACTAGTTGGAGCACCCCTGCAGGGTTAAATCTTTCGAAAGCCGTGCCCGCGGTTATGTGGCAATGTGGAAGCTTTGTTTAACACCGGTTCTAGATAACTTGAAGTTAACTTAATTAAAACTTGCCAACTGTGTGCGTAACTGTGTGTGTCTCTTTCGTGAGTTCCTTCTCCGATCGAGGACACGGTGGGGTTATGTCTGACGTAGGTAGGTGTTCAGGATCATTCATTTGATCATCAGTAGTTCACGTCCGCTATGCGTAGATCTTCCCCCTCTTATTTCTGGTACTCGTACGTTAGCCACCAGATATATGCTTAGCCGCTGCTGCAACCTCACCACTTAACCATACCTCACCCATTAAGCTTTGCTAGTCTTGATACCTTTGGAAATGAGATTGCTGAGTCCCCTGTGGCTCACAGATTACTATAACACCAGTTGCAGGTACAGGTAAAGGTTACTTGACGCGAGCGCGTTGATTGTTCATTTGGAGCTTCTTCTTCTTCTTCTTCATCGATCTAGGATGGGTTCCAGGCCGGCAGCCTGGGATAGCAAGGATGGACGTCGTTCTTATTTTTCTCGTTTGTGTTCGTCCGTAGTCGGACCCTGCTCTTACTCTTGATGATTATGTAATGTACTGATGTGACTCTGATGTAACTTGTGGCGAGTGTAAGCCAACTCTATATATATCTCTTCTTTTCAGTACATGTACTTGTGACGATATCCATTCTTGCGACACGACGAGATGCGCTTCTATCCCTGACGAGGCCCTCGTGCCAACTTGAGGATAGGGTCGCATCTTGGGCGTGACACAATGGCACAAACTTTGACTCGGACAGATTCAAAGGTTTTTGCACAGGCCAAGGTATCCGAGTGGATTTTGCATCTGTGGCGCACCCTCAAACCAATGGGCAAGCAGAGCGGGCGAACGGACTTATTCTTCAAGGATTGAAGCCTCGACTCCTGCGAGAAGTTAGACATGCTGCCGACGCATGGGTCACCGAGCTGCCTTCGGTGTTGTGGGGCCTCCGCACAACTCCGAATAGATCTACAAGGCGATCCCCGTTCTTCCTCGTTTATGGAGTAGAGGCAGTCCTTCCGAGTGACTTGCTTCACAACTCTCCATGAGTCGAACTCTTCTCCGAAGCCGAAGCGGAGCAAGCCAGGTAAGACGGAGTGGATCTACTAGAAGAAGAGCGCAAGATGGCACTGACGCGCTCAACAATTTATCAACAAGATCTGCGGCGATTTCACGCGCGGCACGTCAAGAGTCGCACATTCCAAGCAGGCGACCTGGTGCTCCGAGTGGACCAGCAGAGGCCTCACAAGTTGGCTCCCGCTTGGGAAGGACCCTTCATCATCTCTAAGGTGCTGAACAACAGAGCATATCGACTCTACAACCTCGATAGGGAAACGGACGAGCCGTGAGCATGGAACGGAGATCTCCTGAAGCGCTTCTACACGTGACCGCCGACGGAGGCAATGTAAAGAACAAGTATCATTGAAGTAATACAAAGCAGACTGATTTTGTGCAGGTCCAAAATTCTTCCGCATTTGCAGGCTCCGGTCTAAAAAACTCTCTCCGAGTGTGCGCTAACAGCCGCACTCGGGGACTTAGCTGCGACCCAGAGTCGCCTAAGTAAAAAACTCTCTCCGAGTGTGCGCTAACAGCCGCACTCGGGGACTTAGCTGCGACCCAGAGTCGCCTAAGTAAAAAACTCTCTCCGAGTGTGCGCCAACAGCCGCACTCGGGGACTTAGCTGCGACCCAGAGTCGCCTAAGTAAAAAACTCTCTCCGAGTGTGCGCTAACAGCCGCACTCGGGGACTTAGCTGCGACCTAGAGTCGCCTAAAAAGCCTCTCTCCGAGTGTGCGCTAACAACCGCACTCGGAGACTTAGCTGCGACCCAGAGTCGCCTAAGTAAAAAACTCTCTTCGATTGTGCACTAACAGCCGCACTCGGAGACTTAGCTGCGACCAAGAGTCGCCTAAGTAAAAAACTCGCTCCGAGTGTGCACTAAAAGTCGCACTCGGGGACTTAGCTGCAACCCAGAATCGCCTAAGTAAAAAACTCGCTCCGGGTGTGCACTAAAAGTCGCACTCGGGGACTTAGCTGTGACCCACAATCGCCTAAGTACAAACTCGCTCCGAGTGCGCACCAAAAGCCGCACTCGGGGACTTAGCTGCGATCCAGAATCGCCTAAGTACAAACTCACTCCGAGTGCAGCCGCACTCGGGGACTTAGCTGTGATTCAGAATCGCCTAAGTACAAAACTCGCTCCGAGTGCGCACTAAAAGCCGCACTCGGAGACTTAGCTGCGATCCAGAATCGCCTAAGTAAAAAAGCTTCCTTCGAGTGTATCCTCGAGATCCACTCGGAGGCTTAGCAGACCCTCATTGAGGCTCATGTGGATGTGAAGACAACTGACAACTACATGAGTATCAACTCACTCTGAGTGCGCACGAGATGCCGCACTCGGGGACTTAGCTGCGATCCAGAATCGCCTAAGTAAACAGCTTCCTTCGAGTGTATCCTCGAGATCCACTCGGAGGCTTAGCAGACCCTCATTGAGGCTCATGTGAATGTGAAGACAACTGACAATTACATGCTCCGCATGTTTGCCATTGGCTTCACCAAGAAACGCCAAACAAAAACCACGAGCCAAAATCGTGTCAAAAAAAACTTGGCGAAAGAAGAGCAAAATATGCGATTTGAATTCAAAGTTGGATCTACGATAGTCGGCTCGGTGTGGATCAACCACGAATGTGACGGCCAACAGCAGTGGCCCAAGTTTGATACAGATACCACTCGGCATACCGAGGTAAAGTTTTTCAAGCATCATCGGGACTGGCACCGGGACTGGCAGGCTCCACAAAGGTCTCACGGTCGATCCCATCCGCGATACGACTGGCTGTCTCCAGGAAGGTCTCCATGAAATCTTCGAATCAAAGCTTCTTGGTGTTGGCGACCTGCAACGCCTTCAGCTTTTCTTCGCGAGCTTCCTTGCAGTGCACTCGGACCAACGATAGCGCCACGTCCGCACCACAACGAGCGGCAGACTTCTTCCATGCCCGCACTCTGTTCGGGACGTCCTCCAGCCGAGTCATCAACCCTTCTATTTCCTGCCGGGAATCGTCTTCGGGCCACAGCTCCTTGTCGATCCGGCCGATGACTTCTCTCAGACGGCCGATGAAAGGTCCCACTCTGCCAAGGCGAATATGTGCTCGGAGCATGTCCCGATTGGCTTCGTCGCCAAGTGGAACATTCGGAACAACCGACCGTTCAATGTCGGCTGCTTCAACCTCAGCGTCCAGACAAAAATCTGCAAAAAAAGACGAGCAGAAAGTAAGCGCAGAATGAATTACAAAGTCAAGAAGCACTCGGCTAAAAGCTTACCACCGAGCAGTGCAATCATCTTCCTTGCCCAGTCGTTGACATACTTCTCCTGCGAAATGCATCGACGGTTCATCACCTTCATCTGACCCATCAGTTCAGTTCTTTGCTTGCCCATTTTCTCAATTTTGGCCACCAATGCCTTGTTGGTCTCCCGGGACTCCTCCAAAGACTTCTCTCGGTCAGCAAGAGCCCCCTTCACACCAGCCAAGTCATTCACAGCCGCCTCCAATTCCGCAGCAAGCTGAACCTTTTCAGCCTTCAGAGCATTGTACGCGGATCCCATTTTGCAAGTCTTCTGCCAAATGAGCGCAAAGGGAAGCTCAGACACATTCAACAAGGAAAACAAACAAAGCTCAAAGTTCTTCAGACCCCTGCCGATGGAAGCACTCGACAGCGGTCTCGGGGACTACACCCAGTGGGTTCACTAAGAGTGACCCCACTGGCATGAAGCTCGAACAGGCCGACCCTATTGAGCTACATGACAAACAGACAAATCTACGAGAATGCTATTACCCGACCTGAGTAACACTACTCTCGGGGACTACATCCAGTGGATGCACTCCGAGTGCCCCCACTGGTAATATTCGGGCAGACCAGCTCTAATCTGCTCAGATAACGGGAAATACATATAAAGACAACTGCCGATGCAAGCACTCGACAGAAGTCTCGGGGACTACACCCACTGGGTTCACTCTGAGTGAACCCACTGCAAAATAATCCTACTGTATCCGAGTATATCACTTAAACCCCAAGTGGGTTACAAGAGGAAAGTAAACACTTACTAGCGCACTTACTCGGATATCGTCTCGGAGCTCCAAGATTCTCTTGTACAAAGACGCGATGGAGTCGTACGCTCCCTTGGCATCACCCACCATCAACTCCATCTGCACCATGGCCTCCTTGGCGGCTTCCACTTGGTCTTCCGGGAGGTGTCGGGCGTCGTACTGGACGGTCGATGGACCTGGCACGACAGAAAACTCCTTGGGCATCCCAAGTCCCGCTCGAGTCAGTTCCGCTGCGAGGAGCACCGCCTCAGTCGACGACATCGGCTCGGTCGGCGGCGCGTCCATGGTGGGAGCAGCAGCAGATGGAACAGCCTCAAGGACAGGCGCCAAAGTTGGCCCTGATCCCCTTTGGTCGTCCTCCTCCAGATGAATCACCTCCGAAGGAAGCCCGACTGAACAACATGAGGTTGCAGAAAAAGGGCAAGATTAAAGATAGCACTCGCGAAACAATAATGCAAACTCTCGGAGTCGTCACAACGTACCTTGCTGGGATGTGGCAGCGTTATCCATATCCATGGGATCATCGTCCTAGCATGGAAGAGAGGTGGCAGAGGTAGCAGCTCTGTCGAGTAAAATCCACTCGACCGATAAGCATGAGTTCAATCAAATACTGAAAGAAGATGGGAGAACAAGACACTTACGCTGAGGCAACTGGAACAGCGATCCTCATCCGAGGCAAAGCTTTCCGAGGCTTGGACCCACTCGGTTTGGCTACCTTGGACGGTTGGTCCATGGGCTTGGCAGCAGCGTCCCTGGTCCTCTTCACGCTCCAAGCACTCGGAGCCACGGGAGGAGCTGGCGGAGCACTCGGAGCCACGGGAGAAGCAGGCGGAGCACTCGGAGCTGCTGGAGGATCCGGCGGAGTTGCGGGTTCGTGAAGGCCCTTAGTTCGAGGCTCTGATGGTGGAGGTGGCGAGCTCTGGTCCCCAACCTCCCCCTCCTCCTCTTTAGTCTCCTCCTCCATCTCCCCACTGTCGGAGACGTACTCGGCGCTATCCACGCTACCCTCCTGGCTGCCCTCCTCTTCCTCAGCGGGATTCCCGTTCGAAACGGGAGAATGCCTGTTGGTCCACTCCTGCACAAAACACAGTCGGCAACGTCGAACGTCAGGCGGTGATACAAGAAAAGCGATAGATCTAAGAAGATTGAAGGCACTCGACAAGATGCACTCACCTCATTCGGAGGAGGATTGTCGGCACGGAAGGGCCTCACTCGCCGGGCTCCTTGGGGGTTGTCGCATGCGCCTGTAATACCGCGGACCCACGCTGTCACAGTCTCCCCGGTCACGCACTCTGGATGAGTCCGAGTGGAATCCTCGGGCCCCACGTAGTGCCACATGGCGTGGTGTCGGGCTTGCAGCGGCTGGATGCGCCGACCCAGAAAAGTCTCCAGCAAATCTGTGCCGGTGACTCCCTTGTGGACGACAGCTATCAGCGCGTCGACCAGTGGTTGGATCTGGATCTTTTCCAACTTTGAGAGCGCAAGCTGCCTGGGAGGGGCCGGACGGTCTAGGAAAAAGGGTGGCAACCCAGTCGCGGCATTCGGACAAGCTATGTCCTGGCAGTAGAACCAGATCGACTGCCAGTTCCTAACTGACTCGGACAGCTGGAGAGGGGGGGGGGGGTAGCTACTCTTTGTTTTCTTTTGGAAGCCTAAGCCCCCCCAGAGCTGGAGGAGATGGGTTTTATCGTCCGACTGGCTAAGCTTTTGGACAGTCTGAGACCTAGCGGAGAAGATGTACTTAAAGAGCCCCCAATGGGGGGACATCCAATAAAGCACTCGCACAGAGTGATGAATGCGACGAGATGGGCTATCGTGTTGGGAGGAAAAAGATGGAGCTGCACCCCGAAGTGATTCATAATACCTCTAAAGAAGGGGTGGGGAGGCAAGGAGAAGCCCCTGTACACGTGGCTGAGCAGCAAGACGCGCTCTCCCTCCTGCGGCGCCGGCTCCGTCTCGCCCTCCGCCGGCAGCCTCCACGACTTGTTGGCAATCATGCCTTGCTGCACCAGCTCCAGCAGGTCGTCCGCCGTCACCGTGGAGGGGAGGAAATCCCCCTGGATCCAACTGCCGGTAGTGCTCGCTGTCGCCGCTGAGCAGGGGCCGCCGCCTTCTTCTTCTTCTTCTGCGACTCGTCTGCCCCTTCGTCATGGTGGAGGCAGCAGATCCGCAGAGGAGGAGAGGAAGGAGGAGGCTTGGAACGTGCAGGGAGCTACGGGAGAAGCGAGGCGAGTGCGAGTAACAAGGGCAGCGCAACAAGAAACCCCCGCCGGAGAGGCTTAAATAAGGTTCCGACTGGGTCACTAACAGGTGGCCCCGAAATCTTATCCCCGACCGGCTGCTGCGATATTAGTGGAGAAGATAAATGCGCGGTAATCGAGGCGGCAGAAACTACTCGATGACGATGTCGACATCCCCGCTGAGCGCGCGACAACCGAAATTTGAAGATCCCAGAAAATCCGCCGCTGTCAGTTTGACCGGTCACATCGAAAGATTCCTTGAAAGCACTCGGTCCCTGACGGTTCGTTTCACTGGTATATTCACTCGGATCACTGGTCCAAAGGATAAAATGGATCGAGGCAAACAACGCCAAAGTCATATCCATACCAGTCGGATCCGTACTCGAGGCACCACTTCGTCATTCCAACCCCGATCCATTCGGGGACCAATGATGGGGTTATAGTCCCAGGGTAGGGTCATAGGCCTGCCCTATAGGTCCTACCCAAGGACTACCCTTCATAGAGGACAAGGCCCTTAGACAGTTCCAAGTGAACTAGGGACCCACCATCATCCAGTCGGTGACGAGCATTCGGAGCATATTTATCGTACCGACTGAATTCCACTCTATACATCGTAACCTCCCAGGAGGGCAACGGTCATACGTTTTCATACACCATTATTAGCATTTAAGGCATACATTACCTGTAACGTAGGCATTTATTCGCCACTATTCCACCCCTGTCCACCGAGCCGTTGTGGAGGGCAGTGCACTCTATATAAGCCGCTCTTCCCCACTGGTGCTCGGGTTGGCATTTACTGTAATCCTATATTCCACTCGACACTAAGCTCCCAAGAGCACTGAGACGTAGGGCTTTTACCTCCACCGTAGAGGGGCCTGAACTCATACAACCTCGCCGTAGCTAAGGCTCTGCCCATCCTTTCGTACCCTACACATCTACTGTCAGACTTATACCCACGACAAGGACCAAGGCACCCCAAGATGATTCAAGGATGTCGTAAAAGCCTAAGCTTTGGGATGCCCCGGGAAGGCATACCCTCTTTCGTCTTCAGTCCATCGGTAATGTTACTTGGGGCTATATTTTTATTCACCACATGTTATGTATTTTGCTTGGAGCGTCTTATATCGTAGGGAGTCTTTTATTTTTGTTGTGTCACAATCATCCTTGCTTCACACCTAGAGAGAGAGACATGCGCTCACCATGATTTTGTCGAGCTTCACTTATATCCTTTGGTAGACAATTCAGCTCACATGTGCTTCACTTATATCTTTTGAGCTAGTTGATTTTGGTCTGTGTGCTTCACTTATATCTTTTAGAGCACGGCGGTCAGTGGCTTAGTAGTTGATATATGCTATGAAAGTAATCTCAAAAGGGGTAGTTATCCAAAGGGATACGAAAACTTCCACCTTCATGTGCATTGAATAGTTAGAGAAGTTTGATTCCTCTCAACTAGTTTTGAGTTGTGGTTATGGTAATATTGAAGTTATGCTAGTAAGGTGTTGTGGATCTAGAAATACTTGTGTTGAAGTTAGTGATAACCATAGCATGCACGTATGGTGAACCGCTACGTGATGAAGTCTGAGCATGATTAGTCTATTGATTGTCATCCTTTGTGTGGCGGTCGGGATTGCGTGATGGTTTATACCTACCAACCCTTCCCCTAGAAGTATGCCTTGAATGCTTTGTTTCGATTACTACTAAAACTTTTGCAACAAGTATATGACTTCTTCATGACTAATGTTGAGTCCATGGTTTAGATGCACTTTCACCTTCCACCATCACTATCTTCTTTAGTGCCGTGCAACTTTCGCCGGTGCACAAAACCCACCGTTAGCCTCCCTCAAAACAGCCACCATACCTACCTACTATGCCTTTTTCAAAGTCATTTCAAGATATACTGCCATGCCACTACCACCATGACATGCGCCACCACTTCTACATTGCCATTGCATGATCGTAAGATAGCTAGCATGATGTTTCCATTAATGTCCATGCCATGCTAGATCATTGTCACAATACACTACCGAAGGCATTCCATATAGAGTCATCGTTGCTCTAAGTTTTGAGTTGTAAGTGTGATGATCATCATTGATGGAGCATTGTCCCATGTGAGGAAATAAAAGAGGCCAAAGATGCCCACCAAAAAAAAGAGGCCAAAGAGCCCACCAAAAAAATGAGAGGAAAAAGAGAGAAGGGACAATGCTACCACCTATCCACACTCGTGCATATTAAGCACCATGATCTTCATGATTGAGAGTCTCTCGTTTTGTCACCACCATATAGCTAGTGGGAAATTTTCATTATATAACTTGGCTTGTATATTCCAATGATAGGCTTTCTCAAATTTTACTTAGGTCTTCGTGAGCAAGCAAGTTGGATGCACACCCACTAGTTTTCTTTAAGAGCTTTCACATACTCTTGGCTCTAGTGCATCATTTGCATGGCAATCCCTACTCATTCACATTGATATCTATTGATGAGCATCTCCATAGCTCATTGATATGCCTAGTCAATGTGATCATATTCTCCTTGTTTTGTCTTGCAACCTCCACCACACTCCTTACCACTTATAGTGCTAAAACCATGGCTCACGCTCATGTATTGCGTGAGAGTTGAAAAAGTTTGAGAAAGTAAAGGTGTGAAAACAATTACTTGGCCAATACCGGGGTTGTGCATGATTTAAATTCGTTGTGCAATGATGATAGAGCATAGCCAGACTATATGATTTTGTAGGGATAACTTTCTTTTGGCCTTGTTATTTTGAAAGTTCATGATTATCTTGCTAGTTTGCTTGAATTATTATTGTCTCCACGTCAATAGCAAACTATTGTTTTGAATCTAATGGATCTGAACATTCACGTCACATAAGATGAGTTGCAAAGGACATCTATGCTAGGTAGCATGAAAGCATCACAAATTCATCCTTTAGCACTTCCCTACTCGAGGACGAGCAGTAGTCAAGCTTGGGGATGCTTGATACGTCTCAAACGTATCTATTATTTTTGATGGTTTCACGCTGTTATCTTGTCAACTTTGGATGTTTTGTTTACCTTTTATATCTTTTTTGGGACTAACTTATTAACTCAGTGCCAAGTGCCAGTTCCTGGTTTTTCTGTGTTTTTGACTCTTTTCAGATATGATGTTGGAACGGAGTCCAAACGGAATAAAATCCCCGAAATGAATATTTCCAGAATGGAAGAAGATCAGGAGGCTTGAGGGCCAAGCAAGTGGGCCCACAGGGAGCCCACAAGCCCTGTTGCCGCGGCTAGGGGAGAGGCTGCAGCAACCAAGCTTGTGGCCCCCCTGGCGCTTCCTTGCCCTAGGTCTTTGGCCTATATATTCCCTAAAAATCCAGAAAAAAAATCAGGGTATCCACGAAAACACTTTTGCGCCGCCGCAAGCTTCCGTTTCCGCAAGATCTCATATGGAGACCCTTCCGAGTGCCCTGCCGGAGGGGACTTTGGAGTTGGAGGGCTTCTTCATCAACATCATCGCCCCTCCAATGACTCATGAGTAGTTCACTTAGGACCTACGGGTCCGTAGTTAGTAGCTAGATGGCTTCTTCTCTCTCTTGGATCTTCAATACAAAGTTCTCCATGATCTTCATGGAGATCTATCCGATGTAATCCTCTTTGGCGGTGTGTTTGTCGAGATCCGATGAATTGTGGATTTATGATCAGATTATCTATGATATATATTTGAGTCTTTGCTGATTTCTTATTTGCATGATTTGATATCCTTGTAAGTCTCTCCGAATCTTTGGTTTTGTTTGGCCAACTAGATCTATGATTCTTGCAATGGGAGAAGTGCTTGGTTTTGGGTTCATACCGTGTGGTGACCTTTCCCAGTGACAGAAGGGGCAGCAAGGCACACATCGTATTGTTGCCATCAAGTGTAACAAGATGGGCTTTTATCGTAGATATGAGATTGTCCATCTACATCATGTCATCTTGCTTAAGGCGTTACTCTGTTCTCATGAACTTAATACACTAGATGCATGCTGGATAGCGGTCGACGTGTGGAGTAATAGTAGTAGATGCAGAAAGTATCGGTCTACTTGTTTTGGACGTGATGCCTATAGATATAATCATTGCCATAGATAACGTCACGACTTTTCGCGGTTCTATCAATTGCTTGACAGTAATTCATTCACCCACCGTCTACTTGCTTTCATGAGAGAAGCCACTAGTGAACACTACGGCCCCCGGGTCTATTCACACCTATCATTTCCACTTTCGCTTTTACTTTGCTTTGTTTCTTTGTTGCTTTCAGTTCTCACTTGGCAAAAAATCTATAAGGGATTGACAACCCCTTCATAGCATTGGGAGCAAGCTCTTTGTGTTTGTGCAGGTACTTGTGATATTCCTTCACTGGATCGATACCTTGGTTCTCAAAACTGAGGGAAATACTTACCACCGCTGTGCTACATCACCCTTTCCGCTTTGAGGGAACACCAACGCAAGGCTCCAAGGCCAAGGGGGGATTCTTTGCATATTTGCCTAGGAAGTCCCTAAAGGCGTAGCCGTAGTAGAAGGATTCCTGGTGCCGTTGCTGAGGAGTATCAAGACAAGAATAGTCTTCCGTTAGCACGCTTGTTTTTGGCGCCATTGGAAGGTCTTTTGTTGCAGTAGCAAGGCCCTCCATGATCGATGCCCCATCCGACAGGGTGCCCGAATGGAGCTCCAGATGGCCTCCCGACGGAACAGAGACTTGCAGTGGCGTAAAAAGAGTTTCAGAACTCCCTCTGGTATTTTTAGGGTACATGAGAATTTATAAACCCAAGAATGTAGTCGGGAGGGTCACGAGGGAGGCACAAGCCATCGAGGCTTCCCCCAGGCCATGCCGTGTTGGCTTGTGGGCACCTCATGAGGCCTCCATCCTTCTTACGATGCTCGTTGGTATTATTTTTCTCCAGAAAAAATCACCAAAAAATTGTTAAATAAATACCCCAAAAGTATTATAGAATGATAATATATCCGCATGGAACAATCAAAAATTATATATACATTGGAGACGTATCACGCACACAGCGGAATAGGGACTTGCGGTAGAGGAAAAAGTATTTCACAAGGCTCTCTAGGTTTTTTTGGATTATATGTGAATTTATAGGCCAGAGAATAGCGTCTAGAGAGCCGGGAGGTGGCCCCAAGCAATCAGGGCACAACCACCCCCTAGGCACGTCCTATTGTCTTGGCAGCACCCTCCGGTCTTCCTCCGAAGCTTCCATTTCTTATTCTTGTCCAGAAAAAATCATCAAAAAGTTTTGGGGTGTATGGACTTTATTTGGTACACTCTTCCTGAAAGGCCAAAATATGCAGAAAGCAATAACTAGCACTTGTCACTAGGTTAATAGGTGTCATAGTTTTGTCACGACAGATGTCCTCGTCGGTGTGTGGTGATTCGAAGAGGTTGATCGGGAACAGGAGACAGATTTACCCAGGTTCGGCCCCTCCGATGGAGGTAAAATCCTACGTCCTCCTTTGGTGTCTATATTGATGGAGATCTCGATTACACGAATGCGAAATAGCTAACATAGCTCTCGAGAGTTTTTTTCCTAATCTTTCTTGCTCGAGAGCTCCCCTTTATCTATAGGTAGAGGCCTCGAGTTTACAAACAGAGTCCTGGTCAAATAAGCGCCAGTGACCTACTACAATTCTATTTATTCTTGCTTCCGAAGTCAGGAAAGCTTCTGGCGTCTCCCGCCCTATGGGCCTTGAGTCGTTGTCTTCTGGTGTTGAGCCGCCAGGCGACTGATACTTCTCCAACGTATCTACTTTTTTCTCTTCTTTTGGACTCTAATTTGCATGATTTGAATGAAACTAACCTGGACTGACGCTGTTTTCAGCACAACTACTTTGGTGTTATTTTTGTGAAAAAACAAAAGTTCTCGGAATTGGACAAAACTTTTTGTGAATTTTTTCTATAAATTATAATGAATTATGGAGTGAAGACCAGCTGGAGGAGGTGTGCCAAGGGGGCACAAGCCAAGAGGGCGCGACCCAGGCCCTGGATGCACCCTGATGGCTTGTGGGCCCCCCGTGGCTTCTCCGACCCTATTTCCAGTCCTATAAATTCCTATTCGCTGAGGAAAAAAATAGAAGAGAAGATTTCATCGCATTTCACGAGATGGAGTCACTGCCACCTCATGTTCTTCCTCCAGAGGGCTCATCAGGAGTCCATTTTGTGCTCCGGAGAGGGGGATTTGTCGTTGTCGTCATCATCAACCCTTCTCCATCAACACCACCATGATGCTCCCCAAGGGAGTGAGCAAATACTCTGTAGGCTTGCTGGACGGTGGTGAGATTAGATGAGATTGAAAGTTAAGTTTGATAGGGCTTGATCCCTAGTGTCCACTATGTTCGGAGATTGACGTTGCTATGACTCTGCTATACTTAATGCTTGTCACTAGGGCCCGAGTGCCATGATTCCAGATCTGAACATATTATGTTTTCATGAATATATGAGTGTTTTGGATCCTATCCTGCAAGTCGTAGTCACCTATTACGTGTCATGATCCGCATTCCCCAAGGTGACAAAAATTGGGATTCTTTCCGGTGATTGCCGTAGTTTGAGGAGTTCATGTATTCACCATGTGTTAATGCTTTGTTCTGGTTCTCTATTAAAAGTAGGCCTTAATATCCCTTAGTTTCCAATAGGACCCCGCTGCCACGAGAGGGTAGGACAAAATATGGCATGCAAGTTATTATCGCAAGCACGTATGACTATATACGAAATACATGCTTACATTATATTGATGAACTGAAGCTAGTTCTGTGTCGCCCTAGTGTGTAACTGTTACATGGTCAATGTCATGTCAATCATTATCCATCACCAGTCCACGTGCCTACGCTTTTCATATACTGAATCTTGCTAAGTTACTACTGTTGCTGCTACTGTCACACTTGCTACTAAATTGCTACTGTTACTTTTGCTACTAAAACTGCTACTGTCACTACTACTATTTGTCGTGCTTCTAAATCCTTGCTAAGAGAGATATCCCAGGTGCGGTTGACTTGACAACTCAACTATCAAGGCCAATAAATACTCTTTGGCTCCCCTTGTGTCCAACCAATATACTAGGGTAAAATACTACCCGCGAAGACTGTCGCGGTCATCCACACTTGTGGGTTATCAAGACCTTTTTCTCGTGCCGTTGCCTAGGATCATAGCAATATTTATTGTGTTAACTTGAGGGTATCCAATTACCACTATGAAGAATCTGAAAGATACTCTTACTAAGATCGTCCCCTCTTGCACGAGAGGAGGTAAGGAACTGCCATCTACCTCAACTTTTGGTTCACCTACTGTTTTGAATCAGCTTGTTACACCACCACATGTTGATCGTCCTCATATGTCAAATGAACTTGATGATGGTACCTCTGAAATTAATGATGCTACTACTACTACATTTGATGAAACTGAAACTGTGCCACTAAGTGAATTACTTGATGCTCATATTGCTAAAGCTAGATAACTTGAAAATGCTGAAACTGATCATGATTTTGAATCGCCTACTACACCTAGATCTCCTATCGATTATGAATTGCCTTATGTACCTGAAGGTTATATAGTGGATGAGGAAATATCTTGGGAACTTCTTGTTTGTGAGAATAGAGATGACTTGAGGAAACTAGTGTCCAAACCGAAAGAAAAATCTATGATGGAGAAAATGAAACGTGATCCTAAATTTGCTGCTTCTCCTACATTTGTTACTGTTAAGGATTATGAATTCTCTATAGACCCTCAGTTAATCCCTATAGTTGAATCTGATCCCTTCCATGGTTATGAAAATGAAATTGTTATTGGACACCTTATCAAATTGAATGATATTGCTGCTTTGTTTACTAATGAGGAAAACATACCCTACTACTATATCTTTAAGCTTTTTTTCTTTCTCGCGAAAAGGTGAGGCTAAAGATTGGTTTCTTTTTCTTGCTCCTAGTTGTGTGCGTGGCCTCCACGATATGCTTCATTACTTCTCTGAAAAGTATTTTCCTGCTCATAAGAAACAAGTTGCTTTACACGAAATATTTAACTTTGTGCAAACTAAAGAAGAGAATCTCCCTCAAGCATGGGGGAGGCTTCTCCAGTTACTTAGAGCTTTGTGTGATCATCATCTTAAGAAAAACGAAATACTTGATATCTTTTATAATGGAGTAATCGATGCTTCTAGGAATTTCCTAGATAGTTGTGTTGGTTGTGTTTTTAGGGAAAGAACTGTTGGGCAAGTTGAAGAATTGCTGAATAACATATTGCAAAATGCTGATAATTCGACACTTCCTAAACCACCGCCGGAACCCATTCCAAAGAAAAGAGGTATTCTATTCCTCAACACTTAAGATATGCAAGAAGCTAAGAAATCCATGAAGGAGAAAGGTCTTAATACTGAAGATGTCAAGAAATTACCACCTATTGAAGAAATACATGGACTTGACACCCCGACAGACGTTGTAAAGGTAAGCTCTCTCCGTACCTTTAATAGAAGTGTTATACCTTATGCTAAGACTCCTAGTCAATGCATGGATGAATTTGATAATTATGTTGTTTGGCAAGAACATTTCAATAGTTATGTCAAAGATCATTTAAGACATAATGCTATGATGATAGATTGCTTGAGTGACTTGATGTTTAGAATTGCTAAGGATGTTAAAGGTCTAGGTAAACATGCTTCTATCGTTCACACACAACTCGACCAGGTTGCTAAGTCACAAAATGATTTTCTTGCTGAAATAAATAATAATATGAATGATCATGCTGTTAGAGTAATGACTAGGGGAGGTCGAATGACTCAGGAACCTCTCTTTCGTGAAGGTCATCCTAAGAGAATTGAACAAGACTCTCAAAGAATTAATAACGATGCACCTAGGCCACCTACTAAGAAAAAGAAGAAGAAAAAGGATAGGACTTTGCATGCTTCCGATGAACCTGCCATTGAAAAACCTGCTCAAAAACAAAATGATGTTTCTATTTCTGACGTTGAGACACAGTCTGGTAGCGATCGTGAACCTAGTGTTAATGAAAATGATGATAATAATGAGAATACTCACGTAGATGCTCAACCACACAATAAAGAGCAAGATAATGATGTGGAAATAGAACCTGCTGAAGATCTTGATAACCCACATCATAAAAATAAGCGTTATGAAAAGAAAGACTTTGTTGCTAGGAAACATGGCAAGGAAAGAGAACCATGGGTTCAGAAACCCATGCCATTCCCTCATAAGCCTTCCAAGAGTAAGGACGAGGAGGATTCTGAGCACTTTGCTGATATGATTAGGCATGTAACTTTGGACACCCGCTTGATTGATAGTTTGAAAATTCCTTTGTATGCTAAGTATATGAAGGATATTATTACCAACAAAGGAAAAATACCTGAAAATGAAATTGCTACTATGCTTGCTAATTATTCTTTTGATGGAGGAGCGCCTAAGAAATTGGGAGATCCTGGTATACCCACAATACCTAGCTCCATTAAAAAAACTATGTTTAAACTACTTTATGTGATTTAGGAGCTGGTGTTAGTGTTATGCCTTTCTCCCTATATAAAAGATTTGAATTAATAAAGCTTACACCTACTGAGATATCTTTGCAAATGGATGATAAATCCACTGCTTTACCTATTGTAATTTGTGAATATGTTCCTGTTGTGGTTCCAAATGTTACTATCCTAACGAACTTTGTTATTCTTGATATGCCTGAGGATGAAAACATGTCAATTATTGTTGGTAGACACTTTTTAAACACAACAGGGGCTGTTATTGATTGCAACAAAAGCAAAGTCACATTTCATGTCAATGGCAAACAACATACCGTGCATTTCCCGAGGAAGCAAATTATGGTTAATAATGTTAATGTCATTGAGCCTAGTCCTATGGTTATCATTGGAAGCTTTGCATTACCTCTTCCTATTGTCAAGCAAAATTATTATAATCTTATTGTTGGGGAGATGCAGATTCCCATTGAGGTAACTTAGTGTGACACGTGAATTCTTTGTTTTCATGTCAATCGGAAACAGTTATTAATAAGACTTGATCAACCTTATTAACAAATCGTTTTTGAAAGACATAAGGATGATGAATTTAGTAAACACATTTCTCTGTATCATTAGTTTACTTTCTGTTTTTCTTAGTAGAATAAAATAAAGTACCATGATTATCCGGTTTTTTTATTTTACCGTGCATTAGAAAATAGCCCAAAAATAAAAAGTCTCGGAATGCCACAAAATATTAACATGATTTTTTCTGGAATATTAAAGAATTTTTGGCATAAAAATAATAGTAGGGAGGTGCTTGTTGGGGAACGTTGCATGGGAAACAAAAAAATTTCCTACGCACACGAAGACCTATCATGGTGATGTTCATCTACGAGAGGAGATTAGATCTACGTACCCTTGTAGATTGCTAAGCGGGAAGCATTAAGAAACGCGGTTGATGTAGTGGTACAACTTCGTGATTCAAATCACCATCGTCCCACGATCGTTTCGATCTAGCGCCGAACGGACGACACCTCCGCGTTCAGCACACGTACAATTCGATGATGATCTCGGCCTTCTTGATCCAGCAAGAGAGACGGAGAAGTAGATGAGTTCTCCGGCAGCGTGACGGTGCGCCGGTGTTGGTAATGATCTATTCCTGCAGGGCTCCGCCCGAGCTTCGCAGAAATCTAATCTAGAGGAAGAACTACGAGGTGTAGGTTTGAGTTGCACGTGGAAAAGTTGTGTCTCAAAAAGCCCTAAACCTCTAGTATATATACGAGGAGCCAAGGGGTGGGTCAAAGCCCTAGGGCGCCGGCCAAAGGTGGCCCTCCTTGGGTCGGTTGAAGTGGGACGGAGGAGTCCTTCTCCAATCCCACTTGGATTAGGACTCCTTCCTTATTTTCCCACCTCTTTTCGATTTTCCACCATTATACCTTATTGCGCATCCAATAAACCCATGTGGACCCCTTGGGGCATGGTGGGCCCACCCAGTGGGCCCCTGGAACCCATTCGTCACTCCCGGTACACTGCCGGCAATGCCCGAAAACCTTCCGGAATCCAAACACCAACTTCCTATATATCAATCTTCATTTCCGGACCATTCCAGAAACCCTCGTGACATCTCATCATAGTCAACTCTTTGAACTTGTCGGAAACATTTTTGCGATAAGTCGAGCTTTTCTTAATCGTGACTTTTCACCATCATCGTCTGTCTTCGTTTTAAAGATCCATCTTTACTCAACAGTCTTATGACCATCAAGTAGTTCTTCCAAAGTCTACACGTTGTTCTCATACATGGATTCCCTCTTGGATTTCATGGCCTCCAACCATTTGACGGAATCCGGGCCCACCATAGCTTCTCCATACCTCCTAGGTTCATCGTTGTTCAACAACATGACCTCCAAGACAGGGTTACCATACCACTATGTTAGTAGTACGTGACCTTGTCGACCTACGAGCTTTGTAGTAACTTGATACAAAGCTAAATGATCACCATCATCAGTTTCCACTTCAATTGGTGCAGGCGCCACATGAACAACTTCCTGCGCCCTGCTACAAACTGGTTGAAGTGACGGTTCAATAACCTCATCAAGTTCTACCACCCTCCCACTCAATTCTTTCGAGAGAAACCTTTCCTCGAGAAAGGACCCATTTCTAGAAACAAACACTTTGCTTCCGGATCTGAGATAGGGGATGTATCCAACTTTTTTGGATATCCTATGAAGATGCATTTATCCTCTTTGGATTCGAGCTTATCAGACTGAAACTTTTCCACATAAGCGTCGCAGCCCCAAACTTTCAAGAAACGACAGCTCAGGTTTCTCCAAACCATAGTTCATATGGTGTCATCTCAACGGAAATATGTGGTGCCCTAATTAAAGTGAATGCGGTTTGTCTCTAATGCATAACCCATAAACGATAGTGGTAATTTGATAAGCGACATC
Source organism: Hordeum vulgare subsp. vulgare (assembly GCF_904849725.1). Classification (NCBI taxonomy): domain Eukaryota; kingdom Viridiplantae; phylum Streptophyta; class Magnoliopsida; order Poales; family Poaceae; genus Hordeum; species Hordeum vulgare. The sequence continues at coordinate 185,106,534 of NC_058520.1, read as the reverse complement.
ATAGTATGCGCTATATCCAATAGGGCGCGACTATGACGTTCGGACACACCATCACACTATGGTGTTCTAGGTGGCATGAACTGCGAAACAATTTGCACATTGTCTTAAGTGTGTACCAAAAACTCGTAACTCAGATATTCATCTCTGATCATATCGTAGACAGTTTATCCTCCTGTCACGACGATCTTCACTCTAAAATAGCTTTGAACTTTTCAATATTTCAGACTTGTGATTCATCAAGTAAATACTCCTGTATCTACTCAAATCGTCAGTGAAGTAAGAACATAACGATATCCACTGCATGCCTCAGCACTCATTGGACTGTACACATCAAAAATGTATTACTTCCAACAAGTTACTTTCTTGTTCCATGTGGTACGATTTTTTATGTCTCAAGTGATTCAAAATCAAGTGAATCCAAATGATCCATCCGCATGGAGTTTCTTCATGCGTTTATACCAACAAGTATGGTTTCATGTCTCAAACGTTTCAAAAACGAGAGAGTACAAAGATCCATCAGCATGGAGCTTCTTCATGCATTTTACACCAACATGACTCAAGTGGCAGTGCCACAAGTAAGTGGTACTATCATTATTACTTTGTATCTTTTGGCACCAATATTATGAACATGTGTAACACTACGATCGAGATTCAATGAATAATTGTATTGCAATAATGATAGTAAGTGGTACTATCATTATGAACTATTATTCTCTTTAAATGAATAATTGTATTGCAATAAACATCATCCAATCATGTTCATGCTCAACGCAAACACCAAATAACAATTATTTAGATTTAACACCAATCCCGATGGTACAGGGAGCGTGCGATGTTTGATCACATCAACCTTGGAGACACTTCCAACACATATCGTCACCTTGTCTTTAGCTAGTCTCCGTTTATTCCGTAGCTTTGATTTCGAGTTACTAATCACTTAGCAACCGAACCGGTATCTAATACCCTCATGCTACTAGGAGTACTAGTAAAGTACACATCAATATCATGTATATCAAATATACTTCTGTCGACTTTGCCAGCCTTCTCATCTACCAAGTATCTAGGGTAGCTCCGCCTCAGTGACTGTTGCCCTCATAACAGAAGCACTTAGTCTCGGGTTTGGGTTCAATCTTGGGTTTGTTCATTAGAGCAGCAAGTGGTTTGTCGTTTCATGAAGTATCCCTTCTATCCCTTGCCCTTCTTGAAACTAGTGGTTTTACTAACCATCAACAGTTGATGCTCCTTCTTGATTTCTACTTTCGCAGTGTCAAACATTGTGAATCGCTTAAGGATCATCATATCTATCCTTGATATGTTATAGTTCATCACGAAGCTCTAGCATCTTGGTGGCAGTGACTTTGGAGAACCATCACTATCTTATCTGCAAGATTAACTCCCACTTGATTCAAGCGATTGTTGTACTCAGACAATCTGAGCACATGATCAACGATTGAGCTTTTCTTCTTTACTTTGTAAACAAAGAATCTTGTCGGAGGTCTCATACCTCTCAACAAGGGCCCGAGCATGAAATCTCAATTTCATCTCTTAGAACATCTCTTATGTTCCATGATGTTTCAAAACGTCTTCGGCGCCTTGCTTCTAAGCCATTAAGTATTACGCACTGAACTATCACGTAGTCATCAAAACGTGTATGTCAGATGTTCGCAACATCCACAGACGACGCTCGAGGTGCAGCACACCGAGTGGTGCATTAAGGACATAAGTCTTCTGCGCAGCAATGAGGAGAATCCTCAGTTTTACGGACTTGGTCCGCAAAGTTGCTACTATCATCTTTCATCTAAATTTTCTCTAGGAACATATAAAAAACAGTAGAGCTATAGCGCAAGCTACATCATAATTTGTAAAGACCTTTTGACTATGTTCATGATAATTAGTTCAATTAATCATATTACTTAAGAACTCCCACTCAAAAAATACACCCCTCTAGTCATTTGAATGGTGCATGATCCAAATCCACTAAATCAAGTCCGATCATCATGTGAATTGAGTATAGCTTCAGTGGTAAACATCTCTATGCTAATCATATCAACTATATGACTCATGCTCGACCTTTCGGTCTCTTGTGTTCCGAGGCCATGTATGCACAAGCTAGGCTCGTCAACTATAACCCGAGTGTTCCACGTGTGCAACTGTTTTGCACCTCTTGTATGTGAACGTTGAGTCTATCACACCCGATCCTCACGTGGTGTCTCGAAACGACAAACTGTCACAACGGTGCACAGTCGGGGAGAACACAATTTTATCTTGAAATTTTGGTGAGGGATCACCTTATAATGCTACCGTCATTCTAAGCAAGATAAGGTGCATAAAAGGATTAACATCACATGCAATTCATAAGTGACATGATATGGCCATGATCTTATGCTTCTTGATCTCCATCACCAAAGCACCGGCATGATCTTCTTGTCACCATCGCCAGACCATGATGTCCATCATCATGATCTCCATCATCGTGTCGCCATCGAGGTTGTCGTGCTATCTATGCTATTACTACTAAAGCTACAACCTAGCAATATAGTGAATGCATCTGCAAACAGAAATGTTAGTTTAAAGACAACCCTAAGGCTCCTGCCGGTTGCCGTAGCATCGACGTGCAAGTCGATATTAACTATTACAACATGATCATCTCATACATCCAATATATCACATCATGTCTTTGGTCATATCACATCACAAGTATACCCTGCAAAAACAAGTTATACGTCCTCTAATTTGTTGTTGCATGTTTTACGTGGCTGCTATGGGTATCTAGTATGATTGCATCTTACTTACGCAAACACCACAACGGTGATGTGCAAATTGCTATTTAACCTCTCTCCAAGGACCGCCTCGGTCAAATCCAATTCAACTAAAGTTGAAGAAACAAGCACCCGCCAGTCATCTTTATGCAACGAGTTGCATGTTAGTCGATGAAACCAGTCTCTCGTAAGTGTACGAGTAATGTCGGTGTTGGGGAACGTCGCATGGGAAACAAAAATTTTCCTACGCGCACGAAGACCTATCATGGTGATGTCCATCTACGAGAGGGGATGTGTGATCTACGTACCTTTGTAGACCGTACAGCAGAAGCATTAGTGAACGCGGTTGATGTAGTGGAACGTCCTCACGTCCCTCGATCCGCCCCGCGAACCGTCCCGCGATCAGTCCCACGATCTAGTGCCGAACGGACGACACCTCCGCGTTCAGCACACGTACAACTCGACGATGATCTCGGCCTTCTTGATCCAGCAAGAGAGACAGAGAGGTAGAAGAGTTCTCCGGCAGCGTGACGGCGCTCCGGAGGTTGGTGATGATCTTGTCTCAGCAGGGCTCCGCCCGAGCTCCGCAGAAACGCGATCTAGAGGTAAAACCGTGGAGATATGTGGTCGGGCTGCCGTGGAAAAGTTGTCTCAAATCAGCCCTAAAACCCCACTATATATAGGAGGAGGAGGGGGGAGACTTGCCTTGGGGTCCAAGGACTCCCAAGGGAGTCGGCCGAGCCAAGGGGGAAGGTCTCCCCCTCCCAAACCGAAATCCACTTGGTTTGGAAGGTGGAGTCCTTCTTCCCTTTCCCACCTCCTTCTTTTTTTTTCCTTTCCTCTTTGATTTTCTTTCCTATGCGCATAGGCCTCTCTTGGGCTGTCTCACTAGCCCACTAAGGGCTGGTGCGGCACCCCAAACACCCATGGGCTTCCCCGGGGTGGGTTGCCCCCCTGGTGAACTCCCGGAACCCATTCGTCATTCCCGGTACATTCCCGGTAACTCCGAAAACCTTCCGGTAATCAAATGAGGTCATCCTATATATCAATCTTCATTTTCGGACCACTCCGGAAACCCTCGTGATGTCTGTGATCTCATCCGGGACTCCGAACAACATTCAGTAACCAACCATATAACTCAAATACGCATAAAATAACGTCGAACCTTAAGTGTGCAGACCCTGCGGGTTCGAGAACTATGTAGACATGACCCGAGAGACTCCTCGGTCAATATCCAATAGCGGGACCTGGATGCCCATATTGGATCCTACATATTCTACGAAGATCTTATCGTTTGAACCTCAGTGCCAAGGATTCATATAATCCCGTATGTCATTCCCTTTGTCCTTCGGTATGTTACTTGCCCGAGATTTGATCGTCAGTATCCGTATACCTATTTCAATCTCGTTTACCGGCAAGTCTCTTTACTCGTTCCGTAATACAAGATCTCGTAACTTACACTAAGTCACATTGCTTGCAAGGCTTGTGTGTGATGTTGTATTACCGAGTGGGCCCCGAGATACCTCTCCGTCACACGGAGTGACAAATCCCAGTCTTGATCCATACTAACTCAACGAACACCTTCGGAGATACCTGTAGAGCATCTTTATAGTCACCCGGTTACGTTGCGACGTTTGATACACACAAAGCATTCCTCCGGTGTCCGTGAGTTATATGATCTCATGGTCATAGTAACAAATACTTGACACGCAGAAAATAGTAGCAACAAAATGACACGATCAACATGCTACGTCTATTAGTTTGGGTCTAGTCCATCACATGATTCTCCTAATGATGTGATCCCGTTATCAAGTGACAACACTTGCCTATGGCCAGGAAACCTTGACCATCTTTGATCAACGAGCCAGTCAACTAGAGGCTTACTAGGGACAGTGTTTTGTCTATGTATCCACACAAGTATTGTGTTTCCAATCAATACAATTATAGCATGGATAATAAACGATTATCATGAACAAAGAAATATAATAATAACTAATTTATTATTGCCTCTAGGGCATATTTCCAACAGTCTCCCACTTGCACTAGAGTCAATAATCTAGTTCACATCACCATGTGATTCCAAAGAATCCAACACCCATATAGTTATGGGGTCTGATCACGTATTGCTCGTGAGAGAGGTTTTAGTCAACGGTTCTGAAACTTTCAGACCCGTGTGTTCTTTACAAATCTTTATGTCATCTTATAGATGCTGCTACTATGTGCTATTCGGAAATACTCCAAATATCTACTCTACTATACGAATCCGTTTCACTACTCATAGTTATTCGGATTAGTGTCAAAGCTTGCATCGACGTAACCCTTTACGACGAACTCTTTAAACACCTCCATAATCGAGAAAAATTCCTTAGTCCATTAGTTACCAAGGATAAATTTTGACCGCTGCTAGTGATTCAATCATGGATCACTCTCTGTACCTCTCAACAGACTTTGAGTCAAGGCACACATCAGGTGCGGTACACAGCATGGCATACTTCAGATTCTACGGCTAAGGCATAGAAGACGACCTTCGTCTATTCTCTTTATTCTGCCGGGGTCGGGTTTTGAGTCTTACTCAAATTCACACCTCACAACGCAACCAAGAACTCCTTCTTTGCTGATCTTATTTTGAACTCTTTCAAAACATGTCAAGGCATGCATCTTATTGAAACTTTCATTAAGCGCTTTTGATCTATCTCCATAGATCTTTGATGCTCAACGTTCAAGTAGCGCAATCCAGGTATTCCTTTGAAAACTCCTTTCAAACAACCTTGTATGCTTTACAGAAATTCTACATTACTTCTGATCCAAAATATGTCAACCACATATACTTATCAGAAATTCTATAGTGCTCCCACTCACTTCTTTGGAAATACAAGTTTCTCATAAACCTTGTACACACCCAAAATCTTTGATCATCTCATCAAAGTGCATATTCCAACTCCGAGATGCTTGCACCAGTCCATTTAAGGATCGCTGGAGCTTGCATACTTGCTAGTATCTTTAGGATCGACAAAACCTCATGGTTGTATCTCATACAATGTTTGCTCAAGGAAACCGTCGAGGAAACAATGTTTTGACATCCTACATGCAATATTTCATAAATAATGCAGGAACTACTAACATAATTCTAACAGACTTTTAGCATCGCTACGAGTGAGAAAGTCTCATCATAGTCAACTGTTTGATCTTGTCGGAAACATCTTTGCGACAAGTCGAGCTTTTCTTAATAGTGACTTATCACCATCACCGTCTGTCTTCCTTTTAAAGATCCATCTTTACTCAATAGTCCTATGACCATCAAGTAGTTCTTCCAAAGTCTACACTTTGTTTTCATACATGGATCCTCTCTCGGATTTCATGGCTTCCAGCCATTTGTTGGAATCCGGGCCCACCATTGCTTTCTCCATAACTTGTAGGTTCACTGTTGCTCAACAACATGACCTCGGAGACAGGGTTACCGTACCACTCTGCAGTAGTATGCGACCTTGTCAACCTACGAGGTTTGTAGTAACTTTATCCGATGCTTGATGATCACCATCATCAGCTTCCACTTCAATTGGTGTAGGCGCCACAGAAACAACTTCCTGCGCCCTGCTACACACTGGTTGAAGTGATGGTTCAATAACCTCATCAAGTTCTACTACCCTCCCACTCAATTCTTTCGAGAGAAACCTTTCCTCGAGAAAGGATCCGTTTCTAGAAACAAACACTTTGCTTTCGGATCTGAGATAGGAGATGTACCCAACTGTTTTGGATATCCTATGAAGATGCATTTATCCGCTTTGGGTTCGAGCTTATCAGACTAAAACTTTTTCACATAAGTGTCGAAGCTCCAAACTTTCAAGAAACGACAGTTTAGATTTCTCTAAACCTCAGTCTATACTGTGTCATCTCAACGAAAATACGCGGTGCCCTATTTAAAGTGAATGCGGTTGTCTTTAATGCATAACCCATAAACGATAGTGGTAATTCGATAAGAGACATCATAGTATGCACCATACCAAATAGTGCGTGGCTATGACGTTCAGACACATCATCACACTATGATGTTCCAGGTGGCATGAACTGCGAAACAATTTCCACATTGGCTTAACTGCGTACCAAAACTCGTAACTCAGATATTCATTTCTATGATCATATCGTAGACAGTTTATCCTCTTGTTACGACGAACTTCACTCCGAAACAGAATTGAACTTTTCAATATTTCAGACTTGTGATTCATTAAGCAAATACTCTAGTATCTACTCAAATCGTCATTGGAGTAAGAACATAATGATATCCACTGCGTGCCTCAGCACCCATTGGACTGCATACATCAAAATGTATCACTTCCAACAAGTTACTATCAAAATGTATAGCTAGGAGTGGATAATGATTTATCTTATGGGTCGACATGCATTAAAATGGTTATGATGTGGTATGGTAATATGGTATTTCCCTCTGAGTTATTCGAGCAACTTGAGTTGGCCCATGTGCAAACATGTACTTGATTCAAAACCAATGTAGCCTTCATGATGTTTAAATTTGGAGTGTTCGTATCTTACCCATGCTAATGTCCAATGTTAATTATTCACAATGCATGATTATGACCGTTTTCGCTCTCTAGTTGGTCGCTTCTCAATCTATTGCTAGCCTTCACCTGTACCAAGCGGGAATCCCGCTTGTGCATCCAAACTCCTAAAATCAAGTTATTCCACATGAGTCCACCATACCTACCCATATGCGGTATTACCCTGCTGTTCCAAGTAAATTTGCATGTGCCATCTCTAATATTCAAATAAATATCTGTTTTGTGTGCTCATACCGCTCATGGAGCGATGGGGCGGTCATTATCTTCCATGCTAAGCGGGTTATTCTCAAAGATGATTGTTTATTCACTTTTCATTACACGAGAGAGGCTGGTAAAAGGATGCCCAGTCCTGCAAAGTACAAAAAATAAATAAACAAGAACTCCCCCTAGAAAGTTGACTATTTGGATGGTACCCGTGGATTCGGCTAGCCATGGATTGTGTCTGAATGGTGGAGGGGGAGTAAAATTTCAATTCTGTTTGGGAACCGCCAATAATGTGATTAGCATGCAATATATTGAAAAATCCATTGTAACGTTGACAGGAAAAGAACACCACCCCAAAAATACAATTTCATCCCTCTTTTGAACCTTGAGCTCTCGCACCTTGCTACCTCTTGAGCTTGCGTTGGTTTTCCCTTGAAGAGAAATGGTGATGCAGCAAAGTAGATAAGTATTTCCCTCAGTTTGTTGAGAACCAAGGTATCAATCCAGTAGGAGGAACAAGCAAGGCCCCAATTGTAGTACCTATACAAACAATCAAACACTTGCACCCAATGCTAAAAAGGGGTTGTCAATCCCTTCACAGTTATTTCCAAGGATGAGATCTGATAGAGATAGATATAAAAGATTGATAGATCTAAAAGTAAAACAAAAGTAAATAAATTGAAGCAAGATATTTTTGGTATTTTTGGTGTATAGATATGAAAGTATAATATGGAAAATAGACTCGGGGGCCATAGGTTTCACTAGAGGCTTCTCTCATAAGGGAAAATAATACAGTGGGTGAACAAATTCTTGTCAAGCAATTGATAGAAAAGTGAATAATTATGAAGATATCCAAGGCAATGATTATGCATATAGACATCACGTCTATGTCAAGTAGACCGAAATGATTTTGCATCTACTACTTTTACTCCACACATCGACCGGCTCCTGCCCACATCTAGAGTATTAAGTTCATAAAGAACATAGTAACGCATTAAGTAAGATGACATGATGTAGAGGGATAAACTCAAGCAATATGATGAAACCCCCATATTTTTATCCTCGATGGAAACAATATATACGTGCCTCGCTACCCCTACTTTTTCACTGGGTGAGGACACCACAAGATTGAACCCAAAACTAAGCACTTCTCCCATTGCAAGAATTTCCAATCTAGTTGGCCAAACCAAACCAATAATTCGAAGAGACGTCCAAAGATATCAAATCATGCATATAAGAATTTATGAAAGACTCAAATAATATTCATAGATAATCTTAACATAAACATACTATTCACCGGATCTCGACAAACACACCGCAAAAGAGTATTACATCAGATAGATCTCCATGAATATCATGAAGAACATCGTATTGAAGAGCAAAGAGAGAGAAGAAACCATCTAGCTACTAGCTATGGACCCGTAGGTCTATGGTGAACTACTCACACATCATCGGATGGGCAATGGAGTTGATGTAGATGCCCTCCATGATCAATTTCCTCTCTGGCAGATTACCAGAAAAGGCCCCCAGATTGGATCTCATGGGAACAGATGCTCTCGGTGGCAGAAAAGTATTTTTCTGGCTCTCTTTGGTAATGGGGGGATATTTGGGAATTTATAGGCCAAGTATTAGGGTTAGGAGACCTGTAGGGGGCCCACAAGCGAGGCGCGCCCTGCAGGCTTGTCGCCTCCCAGCGTGTCCTGCCCCTACTCCAAGTGTGGCAGGTTTCTTCTGGTCCAAGAAAATCATTCCAGAGATTTTATTCCGTTTGGACTCGTTTACTATTCCTTATTGGCAATACTCAAAAACATGGAAAAAATTGAAACTGGCACTAGGCTCTATATAAATAGGTTAGTCCCAAAAATAATATAACATATTAATGCATATAAAACATCCAAAACAGATAATATAATAGCATGGAACAATAAAAAATTATAGATACGTTGGAGACGTATCACACCTCTCCAAATCAATGCTTCCCTCTTCGAAGAGCCTATCCATTTATTTTTATGCTGGGTCATCACCTTCTTACTTACCACACCAGACTCGAGAGCACTATTGTCATTCTTATGCATTGAGTCAAGTTAATGTTGTATTTGAGCATGATAGATCTTTCCTACTCTGAATTATAATGTTTAGTCGCTGCTTGAACCTCGGAGGTGCTCTGCATTCATGATTGTTTTGATAAATTGTTGGCATATGAGATATCTTATTGTTGCTCACTAGTTGATTATGCATTACCATGGGCGCATATGATGTTTAATTGTTATCATGAATATGGTTACTTATGATTTATGTTGAAAACCTGAACACTAGCTAAGCATATATACAACAACAAGAACAAAAAAATTGTAAAACTTTTCTTTATCACTTTCAGTTTATCAACGGAATTTCTTGAGCACAAGCAATGAGTTATGCTTGGGGGAGTTGATACGTCTGCAATGTATCTACTTTTCCAAACACTTTTTTTCTTGTTTTGGACTCAAATTTGCATGATTTGAATGAAACTAACCTCGATTGGTGTTGTTTTCAGCAGAACTACTTCGGTGTTATTTTTGTGCAGAAATAAAAGTTCTCGGAATTGGACAAAACTTTTTGTGAATTTTTTCTCGGAATTATATTGAATTATGGAGCGAAGACCTGCTGGAGGAGGTGTACCAAGGGGGCACAAGCCAACAGGGCGCAACCCAAGCCCTGGCCGCGCCCTGATGGCTTGTGGGGCCCCCGTGGCTCCTCCGACCCTATTTCTAGTCCTATAAATTCCTATTCGCGGAGGAAAAAATACGAGAGAAGATTTCATCGCGTTTCACGAGACACAGCCACTGCCACCTCCTATTCTTCCCTCGGGGGGCTGATCTGGAGTCCATTTTGGGCTCCGGAGAGGGGGATTCATCGTCGTCGTCATCACCAACCCTTCTCCATCAACACCACCATGATTCTCACCAACGGAAGCAAGTAATTCCTTTGTAGGCTTGCTGGATAGTGGTGAGATTAGATGAGATTGATCATGTAATCTAGTTAAGTTTGATAGGGCTTCCTCCCTAGTGTCTACTATGTTCGGAGATTGATGTTGCTATGACTTTGCTATGCTTAATGCTTGTCACTAGGGCCCGAGTGCCATGATTTTAGATCTGAACCTATTATGTTTTCATGAATATAAAAGTGTTTTGGATCCTATCTTGCAAGTCGTAGTCACCTATTACATGTCATGATCCGCATCACCCAAGGTGAGAGAAATTGGGATTCTTTCCGGTGATTGCCGTAGTTTGAGGAGTTCATGTATTCACCATGTGTTAATGCTTTGTTGTGGTTCTCTATTGAAAGGAGTCCTTAATATCCCTTTGTTTCCAATAAGACTCTGTTGCCACGGGAGGGTAGGACAAAAGATGTCATACAAGTTCTTATCGCAAGCATGTATGACTATATACGGAATACATGCCTACATTATATTGATGAACTGGAGCTAGTTCTTTGTCGCCCTAGTGTGTAACTGTTACTTGGTCAATGCCATCTAAATCATTATCCATCATAGATCCATGTGCCTACGTTTTTCATATACTGAATCTTGCTTTGTTACTACCGTTGTTGCTACTATCACACTTGCTACTAAATTTCTACTGTTTCTTTTGCTACTAAAACTGCTACTGTCATTACTACTATTTGCCGTGCTACTAAATCCTTGCAACAGAGAGATATCCCAGGTGCAGTTAAATTGAGAACTAAACTATCAAGGCCAATAAATACTCTTTAGCCCCCTTTGTGTCGAACCAATAAATTAGTCTAAAATACTATTCGTGAAGACTGTCGTGATCCCTTACACTTGTGGGTTATCACCCACTCATTTGGCGAGTCCTTTGGCTCGCACTCCTATCTTCTCTACGACCCAAACGGCGGTTTATATCGCGGGGTAATATCCCCGATATTAGGCCTCAGGATGATTTGAACTTGTTCATGTCAAGGTTCCTTGATCAAACTATGAGCCGACAATCTTTCGCCTTTTATCTGTGTCTTATCAATTCTTTTAAGACGACCGCGCATAGCACCATCAAACTTCACGATTCTTCGTTGTGTCGTCCGCCTATGATGTCACCCTCCGGAAGTTAATGTAGACACGGTGACATCACAACTGAGATCTGCACGCATCTTTGTCCCGAAAATTGAGGCATCATTTTCTTCGAGATTTTACTATGGCTCATTTGTTCACGTGCCTAGCAGTTGTGACTTTGAGCATTATAAATATGGGTGGACGCCCCCCTCTTCTTATTTTAACCCTCTATTCTCTTCTTCTTATTCCCGTGGACTGAAAACCCGGTTGCGCCATTGCTATTTATTTGTCTGGCTACTTCGACGATCGTCCCAGGGTCGCCACCGCGTTGTGTCTCCTTCACGACCTTCCCCAGCTCTTGCGGTGCCTCCGGCAATCAGTGAGGTATGATGTCTTTATTTCTACTAACTCTTGGTCCGATTTCTTCGAAGTTCGACAGGAAAACTGAGAACTTTCGTATGTTCATCGCCATTGTCACTTCCTATATATTTCTTAACCTCCTTTCATCACAAGAGCGAAACTGTGGAGACCAAGTGTCACACCCTGTTTTCACTTCACTTTCACTGTAGTTCAAAAATCTAAGTTTATTAAAAAATTCAAAAACTAATGTTGTGAGTGCCATGGTTGCCATTATATGCTTGTATGCTTGATTGTTTAATATCAAAACCATATTTTTCATAACCTAAATATTCTCAAAATCCTTTTTCTTATTTCTCACTATTTCAAAACCCTGCTTTGGGTTGCACTACAAGTCCTTGGCAGCAAGGGAGTGCTTTCACCCAAAAATAGTGATCTGGTTTTAAAACTATTTTAGCTCACCAAAACCATAAAATAATTATTTTATGAATTATTTTCCTATTTTATTTCCATGTCCATTTCTGAGGCCAGAAATGATATTCCTATATGGAAAAATACTTTTCTGCCTTAGAAAAATCTCAGAAAATTTGGAGATACATAGAGGACATATGTTTTTCACACATAAGATTTTCAAACCCTATTTATATTTAAATTATTTGAGTAAATCCTTGAAAATGTATTCTGTCTGTTTGATCTTTTGGACTATTTCTGAAGAAAATATTTTCAATAAAATCCCATAAAATTCCAGCAACCTTCCCAAGCTATATTTAGTAGCCACACCAAGTTTCACCTCATTCCAAGGTGGTTTGGTTCACTAAATAATTCCAAAACCCTTTATGTCCAGAACCAAGTTCAAACATCTCTACATTGCAAAGTTTACCCAAATGGGTTGAAACATTGCAGGAGTGTTCAACACACCAAATGAGGAGTCTGTGCCAAAAATGGGATTTGCATGAGGTAATCTAGCCACTCTTCCTTTGGAAAGGACATATCTACCATTTGGGGGGTGATTTCTAGTAAGCATTGCCAAACTCATCCAATCAGGCTCAAATTTGCTAGAGTATCTTATTTTTGCGCCCAAGTTAATCATGTTAACTCTCACCACCAGTGGTGAGGTGTTGCTACCCCAAACACCTATCGAACACCTACTCCCATAATAGCAAAACAGCTCCTACCCCACTCCACACTTAAGATCTTCCCTCCAAACTCTTTGACCAAGTATGCAGCACCACTCCCCAATTGCAGGAGAGTGGCCCCTCTTCGAATCCAAGCAGAACGCCCCAAAATCCTCATTCTAATTTCTGGTCTAGCACTCGCATCTCCTCTTCCCTCTCCTCCCATGGGAAACAGTGAGCCCCTCGGCTCCCAGATGGCTAGGTGTCTCCAGGACAAGCCCTAGGACAGCCCAGACAAGGCCAAAGCGCCCCAGAGCGCGCCAGCATGCCGTGGCATGCCAAAACTACGCTATGGGCACGCTGCTGGGCGCACCCGAAGCTAAGGTGGTCATCCCGGCACGTTCAAGCCTCCCGCTGTTGCCATTTCGAGTCCCCGACCACCTCTCTGCATTAGGGCAGCTCCAGGCCCCCTCCTCCCTCACTCTGTTGATCGAAGCGACGCGTTCCCACACACGACATATCCGCCATAAGACCATGGCCACGCGTGCACGCTCCTCCTCGCTCTCTCTCCCTCTCAGTGGGTCACACAGGTCCTAAACCATGTCTGCACACCGTGGTTTCGACCCCGAAGGCTCACTGCCCCTCTTGTGAGCTGCGGTGAAACCACCGACACCACCAGCTCGGTACACCATCGGGAGCCTATAAATAGGGCCTCCCCCTCGCTCCAGCACCTCCATCCCACCTCTCAACAGCCTGAATTTCACCCCTAGCCTCTCCATTTGATCACAGCGAGATCCTGTGCTCGATATTGACCGAGGCCCCGCCGCTTCAGAGCTCCGTCGATCTCGGGCTACGGGCCAGCTCTGGTGCTCCTTTCACCTCCTACGGGTTCCTAGCAACCTCAGGGAGCTTCCCCATCACCTCACTGAGCTTATCCATGCCCGTCACACCCAGTTCAACGACCTCCCGAAACTGCTCCACCGTAGCACCTCATCGTCGGTGAAGCACGGCCTCCCCGTCGACCTCTCGACCACCAACACGTAGGCGACGGTAGGCTGGTTCCATTTCTGACCTTGGTTGGGCTCGAGGCCGTCGGTAGCATCGCCGACAATGCTCCCCTCCTCTTTGTCCCAAGGTGGAAGACTACCTCGACGGGTGGGGCTCACCTGTCGGTGGCTCCTGTCTCCCCCCTCTCTCCTCTCTGCCACTGACCGCAGGGGGCACTGATACATCTCAAACGTCTCTATAATTTTTGATGGTTTCACGCTGTTAGCTTGTCATCTTTGGATGTTTTATGTATATTTTATATATTTTTTGGGACTAACTTATTAATTCAGTGCCAAGTGCAAGTTCCTGTTTTTTCTGTGTTTTTCACTCTTTTCAGATCTGATTTTGGAACGGAGTCCAAATAGAATAAAAACCCCAAAATGATTTTTTCCCGAACGGAAGAAGATCAGGGGGCCTCTCGGCCAAGCCAGGTGGGCTCCAGGGAGCCCACAAGCTCCCAATCCGCCACCAGGGGGAGGCGGCGCTGTCAGGGCTTGTGGCCTCCCTGGCCGCCCCCGGACCTAGATCCTTGGCCTATATATTCCCAAAATTTCAGGAAAAAATCTGGGGAGCCTCGAAAATACTTCTCCGCCGCCGGAAGCTTCCGTTTCGCGAGATCTCATCTGGAGACCCTTCCCGGCGCCCTGCCGGAGGGGACTTTGGAGTTGGAGGGCTTCATCATCATCATCATCGCCCCTCCAATGACTCCTAAGTAGTTCATTTCAGGCCTACAGGTCCATAGTTAGTAGCTAGATGGTTTCTTCTCTCTCTTGGATCCTCAATACAAAGTTCTCCATGATCTTCATGGAGATCTATACGATGTAATCTTCTTTGGCGGTGCGTTTGTCGAGATCTGATGAATTGTGGATTTGTGATCAGATTATCTATGATATATATTTGAGTCTTTGCTGATTTCTGATATGCATGATTTGATATCCTTGTAAGTCTCTCCGAGTCTTGGGTTTTGTTTGGCCCACAAGCCCCCACTCCGCCACCAGGGGGAGGCGGCGGTGGCAGGACTTGTGGCCTCCCTGGCCGCCTCCTCACCTAGATCTTTGGCCTATATATTCCCTAAAATATAGCAAAAAATCAGGGGAGCCTCGAAAATACTTTTCCGCCGCCGCAAGATTACGTTTCCGCGAGATCTCATCTGGAGACCCTTCCCGGCGCCCTGCCGGAGGGGACTTTGGAGTTGGAGGCTTCTTCATCATCATCATCGCCCCTCCAATAACTCGTGAGGAGTTCACTTCAGACCTACGGGTCCGTAGTTAGTAGCTAGATGGCTTCTTCTCTCTCTTGGATCTTCAATACAAAGTTCTCCATGATCTTCATGGAGATCTATCCGATGTAATCTTCTTTGGCGGTGTGTTTGTCGAGATCCAATGAATTGTGGATTTGTGATCAGATTATCTATGATATATATTTGAGTCTTTGCTGATTTCTTATATGCATGATTTGATATCCTTGTAAGTCTTTCCGAGTCTTGGGTTTTGTTTGGCCAACTAGATCTATGATTCTTGCAATGGGAGAAGTGCTTGGTTTTGGGTTCTACCATGTGGTGACCTTTCCCAGTGACAGTAGGGGCAGCAAGGTACACATTAAGTAGTTGACAATAAGGGTAACAAGATGGGCTCTGTCGTTCATATGACATTGTCCGTCTACATCATGTCATCTTGCTTAAGGCGTTACTCTGTTCTTTTGGACTTAATACACTAGATGCATGCTGGATAGTGGTCGACGTGTGGAGTAATAGTAGTAGATGCAGGAAGTATCGGTCTACTTGTTTTGGACGTGATGCCTACAGATATAATCATTGCCATAGATATCGTCACGACTTTGCACGGTTCTATCAATTGCTCGACAGTAATTTGTTCACCCACCGTCTACTTGCTTTCGTGAGAGAAGCCACTAGTAAACACTACGCCCCCCGGGTCTATTCACATCCATCGTTTACACCTCCGCTTTTACTTTGCTTTGTTACTTTGTTGCTTTCAGTTCTCACTTGGCAAACAATCTATAAGGGATTGACAACCCCTTCATAGCGTTGGGAGCAAGCTTTTGTGTTTGTGCAGGATCTTGTGATACCCCTCCACTGGATTGATACCTTGGTTCTCAAACTGAGGGAAATACTTACCACCGCTGTGCTACATCACCCTTTCCGCTTCGAGGGAACACCAACGCAAGGCTCCAAGGCCATGGGGGAAATCCTTTGCATACTTGCCTAGGAAGTCCCTTAAGGCATAGCCGTAGCAGAAAGATTCCTGGTGCCGTTGCTGAGGTGTATCAAGCAACACTCCTATTTCTGGCACCGTTGGAAGGTCTTTTGTTGCAGTAGCAGAAGTATTTCTGGCGCCATTGCCGGGGAGGAGAAATCGAGATCTATCCAAGTAGGTCTCACAAACTCTTCTCTTGCATTTACTTTTGTTGCCAGTTGCCTCTCGTTTTCCTCTCCCCCACTTCACATTTGCCTTTCTCCTTCGGCGTTTTATTTTTGCCTTTGCCGTTTTCTTTTGCCTGTTTCACTCTCTCTTCCTGCTCGTTTGTGTGTGGGATAGTCCATCAATGGCTAGACCCACTACTCCAAACAATACTCCTGAGAATGAAGTTCTCAATTTCAGGCTGAATGAGGAAGAAAATTTAAAGGACGCTTGGTACAGGATTTGCACTGCTCAAAGTAGATCTACTCGTAAGCAATCCACTACCGTCCTCCTTCGCAGTTTCTATGTTGGGATTTCTCCTTGGAATAGGTATAACCTTGACACCACTGTAGGCAGGAACTTTTTGGGGAGCCATACTGTTGACTCCTATAGAGCTATCATGAATTTGGTAGGCTCACCCCCCGCTCATGGTTAATGGAACTATCTTGACCTTGGGACACGTGATGCAAAGGCTTGACACTATTGAAAACAAAATTGCCACAGTTGAACTTATTGAGGGTTTGGATAGAAAGATCCACAATCAAATTACTCAGTATGGATCCAAAGTGGGAAACTTTTCGAAAAATTTAAAGGAGAAGGAACTTATAATTAATGATTCTTCTAGAATTGCCAAATTAGAAGATGTCATAACCAACTTGGGTTCTGCTTTTGCCGCTGTGCAAAATACTCCAAATCTTACTCTCAAAAAGACCGTCAGGCATGTTTTTGTTCCTAAAGCTAGCGGTGAGTCATCCAATAAAGATGAAGATCTTAAGATGATAAATGATCACGCTACTTATGGTTTGAGCACCAAAGATGACTATACGTGATTCCATCACCTTTTGCCTAGCTAAAGGCGTTAAACAAAAGCGCTTGTTGGGAGGCAACCCAACGAATCTATCCTTTTTCTTTCTATTTTGTGTTTTCCACACTTTCATAATTCTATTATGATTGTGTTTTTTGTGTTTCTTTTTGCGTTTGTTCCAAGCAAAACCGTTATGATTAGTCTTGGGGATGATCGTTTGGTCATGCTGGAAATGACAGAAACTTTCTGCTCATGAAAAGAATTTTATTTTTTTTATTTAAGAGATTTTGAGTTTTTCTTTTTGCTGCTGATTTCGACGCAAATTCTTCAGAATGTTGTAATAGTTCAGAATTTTTGGAGTACCATAGGTAGACGAAATAAACATATTGCTACAGACTGGTCTGCAGTTAACAGATTTTGTTTTTGTTGTGTTGGTTGCTTATTTAGATGAAACTATGGATAGTATCGGGGGGTATTGGCCATGGAAGATTGAAAATACAGTAACCCAACATCAGCACAAGTAGAATTTAAGTTTGCTATAGTACCTAAGGAAGTGGTGGTTCGCTTTCTCGTACTAATGTTATCACGAGTTTCTGTTTAAGTTTCGTGTTGTGAAGTTTTCAAGTTTTGGGTGAAGTTCTTATGGACAAAAAGATAAAGAGTGGCAAGAGCTCAAGCTTGGGGATGACCAAGGCACCCAAAGAGATTCAAGGATGCCATAAAATCCTAAGCTTGGGGCTTCCCCGGGAAGGCATCCCCTCTCTCGTCTTCAATCCATCGGAAACATTACTTGGGGCTATATTTTTATTCACCACATGTTATGTGTTTTTGCTTGGAGCGTCTTGTATCGTAGGAGTCTTTTATTTTTGTTGTTTCACAATCATCCTTGCTGCACACCTAGAGAGAGACATGCACTCACCGTGATTTTGTCGAGCTTCACTTATATCTTTTGGTAGACAATTCAGCTCACATGTGCTTCACTTATATCTTTTGAGCTAGACACTTTTGCTCTATGTGCTTCACTTATACCTTTTAGAGCGCAACGGTGCGTGGCTTGGTAGTTGATCTATGCTTTGAAAGTAGTCTCAAAAGGGGTAGTTGTCCAAAGGGATACGAAAACTTCCACCTTCATGTGCATTGAATAGTTAGAGAAGTTTGATTCATCTCAATTAGTTTTGAGTTGTGGTTATGGTAATATTGAAGTCATACTAGTAAGGTGTTGTGGATCTAGAAATACTTGTGTTGAAGTTAGTGCTCCCGTAGCATGCACGTATGGTGAACCGTTATGTGATGAAATCTGAGCATGATTAGTATATTGATTGTCATCCTTTGCGTGGCGGCCGGTATCGCGCGATGGTTTATACCTACCAACCCTTTCCCTAGGAGTATGCGTTGAATGCTTTGTTTCGATTACTAATAAAACTTTTGCAACAAGTATATGAGTTTTTCATGACTAATGTTGAGTCCATGGTTTAGATGCACTTTCACCTTCCACCATCACTATCTTCCTAGTGCCATGGAACTTTCGCCGGTACACAAAACCCACCATTAGCCTCCCTCAAAACAGCCACCATACCTACCTACTATGGATTTTTCAAAGTCATTCCGAGATATATTGCCATGCAACTACCACCATGACATGTGCCATCACGTCTACATTGCCATTGCATGATCGTAATATAGCTAGCATGATGTTTCCATTGATGTCTATGTCATGCTAGATCATTGCCACGGTACACTACCGAAGGCATTCCATATAGAGTCATAGTTGCTCTAAGTTTTGAGTTGAAAGTGTGATGATCATCATTAATGGAGCATTGTCCCATGTGAGGAAATAAAATAGGCCAAATAAGCCCACCAAAAAAAGAGGCCAAAGAGCCCACCAAAAAAGAATGAGAGAAAAAGAGAGAAGGGACAATGCTACCACTTTTTCCACACTTGTGCATATTAAGCACCATGATCTTCATGATTGAGAGTCTCTCGTTTTCTCACCACCATATAGCTAGTGAGAAATTTTCATTATATAACTTGGCTTGTATATTCCAATGATAGGCTTTCTCAAAATTGCCTTAGGTCTTCGTGAGCAAGCAAGTTGGATGCACACCCACTAGTTTTCTTTAAGAGATTTCATTTACTCGTAGCTCTAGTGCATCATTTGTCTGGCAATCCCTACTCATTCACATTGATATCTATTGATGAGCATCTCCACAGCTCATTGATATGCCTAGTTAATGTGACTATCTTCTCCTTTTTGTCTTGCAACCTCCATCACACTCCACACCATCTATAGTGCTATAACCATGGCTCACGCTCATGTATTGCATGAGAGTTGAAAAGGTTTGAGAAAGTAAAGGTGTGAAACAATTACTTGACCAATACCAGGGTTGTGCATGATTTAAATTTGTTATGCAATGATGATAGAGCATAGCCAGACTATATGCTTTTGTAGGGATAACTTATTTTGGCCTTGTTATTTTGAAAGTTCATGATTACCTTGCTAGTTTGATTGAATTATTATTGTTTCCACGTCAATAGAAACTATTGTTTTGAATCTAATGGATCTGAACATTCACGTCACATAAGAGGAGTTAGAAAGGACACCTATGCTAGGTAGCCGGAAAGCATAAAAATTCATTCTTTATCACTTCCCTACTCGAGGACGAGCAGGAGTTAAGCTTGGGGATGCTTGATACGTCTCAAACGTATCTATAATTTTTGATGGTTTCACGCTGTTATCTTGTCATCTTTGGATGTTTTATGTATCTTTTATATATTTTTTAGGACTAACTTATTAATTCAGTGCCAAGTGCCAGTTCCTGTTTTTTCTGTGTTTTTGACTCTTTTCAGATCTGATTTTGGAACGGAGTCCAAATGGAATAGAAACCCCAAAATGATTTTTTCCCGAATGGAAGAAGATCAGGGGGCCTCTGGGCCAAGCCAGGTGGGTTCCAGGGAGCCCACAGGCTCCCACTCCGCCACCAGGGGGAGGCGGCGGTGTCAGGGCTTGTGGCCTCCCTGGCCGCCCTTGACCTAGATCCTTGGCCTATATATTCCCAAAAATTCAGCAAAAAATCTGGGGAGCCTCGAAAATACTTCTCCGCCGCCGGAAGCTTCCGTTTCCGCGAGATCTCATCTGGAGACCCTTCCCGACGCCCTGCCGGAGGGGACTTTGGAGTTGGAGGGCTTCTTCATCATCATCATCGCCCCTCCAATGACTCCTGAGTAGTTCACTTCAGACCTACGGGTCCGTAGTTAGTAGCTAGATGGCTTCTTCTCTCTCTTGGATCTTCAATACAAAGTTCTCCATGATCTTCATGGAGATCTATACGATGTAATCTTCTTTGGCGGTGTGTTTGTCGAGATCCGATGAATTGTGGATTTGTGATCAGATTATCTATGATATATATTTGAGTCTTTGCTGATTTCTTATATGCATGATTTTATATCCTTGTAAGTCTCTCCGAGTCTTGGGTTTTGTTTGGCCAACTAGATCTATGATTCTTGCAATGGGAGAAGTGCTTGGTTTTGGGTTCTACCATGTGGTGACCTTTCCCAGTGATTGTAGGGGCAGCAAGGCACACATTAAGTAGTTGCCATCAAGGGTAACAAGATGGGCTCTGCCGTTGATATGAGATTGTCGGTCTACATCATGTCATCTTGCTTAAGGCGTTACTCTGTTCTTTTGGACTTAATACACTAGATGCATGCTGGATAGCGGTCGACGTGTGGAGTAATAGTAGTAGATGCAGAAAGTATCGGTCTACTTGTTTTGGACGTGATGCCTATAGATATAATCATTGCCATAAATATCGTCACCACTTTGCGTGGTTCTACCAATTGCTCGACAGTAATTTGTTCACCCACCGTCTACTTGCTTTCATGAGAGAAGCCACTAGTAAACACTACGACCCCCGGGTCTATTCACATCCATCGTTTACACCTCCGCTTTTACTTTGCTTTGTTACTTTGTTGCTGTCAGTTCTCACTTGGCAAACAATCTATAAGGGATTGACAACCCCTTCATAGCGTTGGGAGCAAGCTTTTGTGTTTGTGCAGGATCTTGTGATACTCCTCCACTGGATGGATACATTGGTTCTCAAACTAAGGGAAATACTTACCACCGCTGTGCTACATCACCCTTTCCGCTTCGAGGGAACACCAACGCAAGGCTCCAAGGCCACGGGGGAAATCCTTTGCATACTTGCCTAGGAAGTCCCTTAAGGCGTAGAAGTAGCAGAAGGATTTCTGGTGCCGTTGCTGAGGAGTATCAAGCAACACTCCTATTTCTGGCACCGTTGGATGGTCTTTTGTTACAGTAGCACGCACGCGTCAGGTTTGAACCTAGCCGCACACGTGCCTGGGCTGGCTGGCTGGTTGGCTAGGTGGGCCGGCCCAAGCCTCGGGCCAAGCCACGTCTGAGCCCCGGCCTCTTTTCTTTTTCTGCTAAATCTGTTTTTGAAAGATTTTTATAAAAATAATTATTCAATATATTTTTATTATTCTTCCACCATAATACTTCTAAAAATGAGTAGAATTTAACACAGCCTTTTGAACAATTTTTGTGACAACCTTTCTGTTTTATAAAAATTTAAAAAGCTATTGGAAATAGTTTTGCTTGTGTTAAATTGATTTTGAAAATAATCCTTTCACTAAAACGAGTGACAAATATTTTTAAAATAACAATATGGGTTTATTAGAAATAAAAAACATTTATAAAGTGACTTTGTGATCTGTTATTGAGTGAGCTACTTATTGCTTTTTATTTATTACGATGATAGAAACCACGTTTGACGAAGGAATTGGACTTGAAGACCCCGAAGACCCCGGATACTTAGCTGATCAAGGCAAGCAACCCTTTGACCATGTCTGAGCATATGTTATATTTCATGTTAAGTAGAACAAATATTTCCATTGCATATGATCATAAATATTCTGTAAATCATTGAAGTGATGTTACCGATGGCTCCTCCGGAGCACTTGCATTTTGAGCATGATCCTACCACCTACGAGGATCACGCTAATATCATGTTGACAAGTAGAGCTAAGCATAGTAGAAGCATGAGCATGATGATGGTAAAAATCAAAGGTTTATGATAACCCTGTCGGGTGCCACTAATGTCTGAGGGTGATGATGAGTTAGGTGGCCACTTTTGGAGAAGTGGTGCACCGGGTATTTTGGTGTGAGTGGTTTCGGAAATGGGATTAGATTTATGATGTGTCGACCGTCCCAACCTTACATGTGCGACCACGTTACCCCTTTACGGGACGGGGCTTTGTTGATTACTCTGGTCGGTGCTAGCAAGGAGCCAAACTACTAGTGGCGGGAGTGATGTGTGGTCACTCTCGTGACTGGGTCGTGCCAGGTTGGCCGACTATGTCGTTTTTACGTGTTCTCAGCACACCGTTGGTCCCCGCATGGATGGTACTGTCCAGAGTTGGTGCTCGTAAGACGTACATCATGTGGGCTGGGTACCAATCGAGTGAACCTCTTTGCTAGTATCGTCAAGGGAAAGGCATTATTCGGGTACTTACCTCGAGTATGTTATATACCGCAAGTCGTGGATATACGGAAGTTTCCCGGATCTCGTGGGTACAGTATACAACCTCTACATAGTGTAAAACTATTCGAATAGCCGTGTCCACGGTCAAGGACATTTGGGTGGTGCTACTTAAACTATGTCTAGTCGTTTCCGCATAAACCAAGTGTGTGTGTGTATAATGGTGTTATCCGAGTAAGATTTGATATGACCAAGTTTGGTGACTTGGCATATCGGGTGAACCGAAGTGTTCAGCCCATAAAAGATATGTTGATATCTGTAACGTGTTCTTCTAAATACCAACAAGCTTATGTTGCACATCCATCCATGATCATGTTTATTTATAGTTAAGCTGCTATCCACCAATACTGCATGTTACTTGTTATTCCATCAATTGCATTGTTCATATCATGGGCTGTTTGCAAGTACATTCAAGGTACTCATTGGCTTGCGACTGGTTATATTATTGACCAGACATGGAAGGACCGGAGTTTGGAGAAGAGTACGCCATCGGAGACGGCCCTGCGAACTAGGATGCTTCCCAGTCAGAATGCCTGTTGGTGTAGGTTGATGGCATGGGCACCCTCTTAGCCGTAAGATTTCTGCTACTAGATGTATCAGTGTGATTTGGCCTTATAGGCCCTACCTTGTGAACTTGACCTTTCTGGTCTTGTGTTGTAATATTTCGGTACTTGGATGTGAGACTCTTATTATTCAGCATCTGTGTGTTTGGTGATCATTGATCTCTGGGATCACTAAGCATGATCATTCGACGATCTCGACTCGTAAGTCGGGGGTCCCCACAGAGCTGGTATCAGAGCCATCCTGACTGTAGGAAGCCTTAGGTAGCATGGACGATAGCCGAGACGATTAGTGCACTTAGCCCTTACACTTGAGATTTTCTGCACCCACCAAAAATTTCTAACCCTCTCCTACAACCTTGTAGATAGCCGCAGTACCTGAGATGCTTCTAGTGATGGGCTTTCCCCTACTTCTGGGAGATAGCCTCGAGAAGTGTCAAGTACGCCGCACGCCCATCTTCCTCTACCACGAGCACTGGGTCAACGCCGACACCAAGGAATATCACGTGGACGTGATAGTGAAGGCTAATGACTCCCCAACTAGTTGGTTCTTTGAAGGACCGCAGATGGAGAATCTGATATTGGCAGTGGAGACAGCTGCACGAGAGGCGCTCGTGTGTCTCCGCGACATCCTTCCCGAGATGGCTAACAAGCTAGCTACTCATCACCTGCCTTTTATTAAGGACGAGATTGATGGGAGTTGGACACTCAACCCATCTCCAGAGGACGGGACACCACTAAGGTTTCAGACCTACTTCAGCCTCTCCGCCGACACCTTGACTCACGTTTTGATCAAGGAGTCGATGACGCTTCTCCAAGAACTACACCAAGTCAAGGACCTAGTTTGCCTGGAAAAGATGAAGACCGCAAGGTCAAGAAGGAAGGAGCACCCGAAGGGTAGTCAACCGTTGCCTTCCAAGGAGGAATACCACCTCTCCCGGCCACTCCTATTCAGAGTCGCCATCTAACCGCGGAAGAATACACTGAGCTCCTCACCGCTTCACCTACTAAGATACGCCGTGATGGAGCGCTTCCGTCCCCCACACCTCTGAAGGAGGAATATACCGATGAGGATGAAGACGAAGACCCTGCAGAGCCTGCCTACGAGACCGAGCAGTCCGCCGCCTAGAAGTACGACTTTGGCAATTAGGAGTCTTCCCCAAGTCTAGTTGAGTCCATGTATCGGCTCATGTGAACCATGAGTGTTGTGTAAACATGTATGATGCAAGTCGCATTTCTGCCTTAGGCATCTTGTAAGCGACTACATCACTTGTTTCATTTTAATGCATTGCTTTCCCAAAAACCTTTGTTTAAAATATCACACTAGCACAGTACCAAACCCCCTTATTTAGAGCACCATCCCTTTTGATTCCCAACCAATTTGGCATGTTGACCTGGCTACTCCCCTTACAGGATGGTGATTTTAACTCGCACCAGCACCTTCGGCAACCCCGACTCTGCCTCTTGTGGCCAGCAGTAGGGAACCGGTGGGAACGCTCAAGCTGGAGATCACCACAAACAGCAGCAAGGCGATATTCCTCCGCCACCGCCTCCTTCGAAGAACCTGATTGTGGCTCAGTCCCTCCAACCTCTCCGAGAGGAACGTCAAGCCAATAATGTGCCATCCAACAGATGGATCAAGTCCTGGTGAACAATCCGCCGCAAAACGGAAATGGCAACGGTCGCTCTATTCTATCTGAGTTCATGCGGACTACGCCTCCGATATTCACAGAGACGACTGAACCATTGGATGCCGATGACTGGATCCTCACTATCGAAGACCTCCTCGTGCTGGTGAAGTGCACCTATGATCGTGAGAAAGTCCTTTATGCTTCTCACTGTCTCGGAGGCACGGCCAGAGCTTGGTGGGATGGGTTCCAGATCATGCGAGAAGGGCAAGCTATCACTTGGACAATGTTTAAGGAAGGATTCCACGCTGCTCACATTCCTCCTGGAATGATGACCATTAAAAAGAGGGAATTCCGAGCTTTAAGGCAAGGTAGTGGAACCGTCAAGGAGTATCTCCAGAAGTTTAACCTCCTGTTGAGATATGCACCAGAGGATGTCAACAATGAGGCCGCAAAGGTGGATCGCTTCATGAAAGGACTGGAGCAGTCACTCCAGTATCAACTGGTTGTTTGTGAATGCTGGACATTCTTCGATCTGGTCAACAAAGCCCTCATGTTGGAAGATAAGCATCATGCAATGGACGACACCCGTAAGTGCAAGCTGATGGGTAGTGGAGGACCCAGTAACCCGAAACCACGCCCATGGCAGTCACCTCCAACAAGACCCAGTTATCAGCAACAACAGTACAAGGCACCAACGTTCCGCCAGAACTACCAGCCCCAGCAGCAAGTCAACACCAAGCCATGATTTAACCCACCAAACAACAATGGAGTCAAGACCTACATCCCGGGTCAGGTTACCTATTTTGGATGTGGACAAGCTGGGCACTATTCTAGGCAGTGCCCCAACAAGAAGCCCGACGCACCGTGCCCCAATGCGCCAAATCAGGGACAAGATCAAGGAGCACCACGCAGGAACCAAGGTCCCCGCAATCAGCAGTACCACAACAGGGGAAGTATTAATCACATCTCCATAGAAGAGGCATAGGAAGACCCGGACTGCATTCTGGGTACCTTCCTCGTCAACTCCATCCCAGCAACAGTATTGTTTGATTGTGGTGCTTCACATTCTTTTTTTACTTAGAAGTTTGCGAAAAAATGTGGTTTGAAGCCTACCCTACTTAATGGACAAATGGCAGTACTTACCCCAGGATTAGTGCTAAGGACCAACCTAGGATGTAGAGCAGTCGAGATCAATATTAACGGGATAAGCCTACCCTATTAAGTCGCAAGGCTTAGAAGTGATTCTTGGAATGGATTGGTTAGCCAAACACCAGATCATCTTAGATTGTGCCAATAGGACTATTACCATGACAAGCGACCAAGGTGTCAAAGTCAAGTATGTCCTTGAGCCTACGTTCGCTCAAATCCCGTACGTGAATTGCCTATCGGGAGAAGAGCTGGACCGAGTGCCGATAGTCTGTGAGTACCCGGACATCTTTCCTGATGAGATACCAGGGGTGCCTCCCGACCGAGACATTAACTTCATCATTGAGCTCATGCCTGGGTCAAGGCCTATATATAAGAAGCCTTATAGGATGGGAACCGAAGAGCTAGCAGAGCTGAAGAAGCAGCTGAATGAGCAACTCAGGAAGAGATTCATTCGCTCGAGTGCATCACCTTGGGGATCACCTGTTCTGTTCGTGTCTAAGAACGATGGGACTATCAAACTCTGCATCGATTACCATTCTCTCCATGAAGTCACGATCAAGAACAAGTACCCACTCCCCAAGATTGAAGACTTGTTTGACCAATTAAATGGAGCCAAGGTATTTTCCAAGATCGATCTCTGATCTGGATATTACCAACTGAAGATCCGACCCGAGGAGATACCCAAGACTACATTCGTGACCCGATACGGTCTATATGAGTGCACTGTCATGTCATTTGGGTTGACGAATACCCCAACATACTTCAGGTACCTCATGAAAAAGGTCTTCATGGAATACCTGGACAAGTTTGTTGTCGTATTCATTGATGACATATTAATGTTCTCCAAATCGGAAGAAGAGCATGACGAACACTTGAGGTTAGTGTTGGAGAAGCTTCGAGAGCACCAATTTTATGCCAAATTTAGAAAATGCCAATTCTGGCTGCATGAAGTTGGATTCTTGGGTCATACCATGACGGCAAACGGATTGGTGGTCGATCCTTCCAAGATTACTACGGTAACCAACTGGGAGTCACCAAACGATGTGAAGGAAGTCAGGAGCTTCCTCGGACTCACGGGATATTACCACAAGTTCGTAGAAGGATTCTCCCGCATCGCTCAACCCATGACTCGGCTCTTGAAGAAAGGCAATAAGTTCGAATGGACGCCGGAGTGTGAAGCAAGCTTACACGAGTTGAAGAAGAGATTGACTACCGCCCCGGTATTGGCTACTCTAGATATCAACAAGGAGTTTGTGATATATTGTGATGCCTGCAGAACCGGGCTCGGTGGAGTCCTAATGCAAGACGGCATGGTTTTGGATATCTGTCACGACAACTGCGCCCCCATGATCTCGAGTTGGCAGCAGTAGTGCATGCCCTGAAGACATGGCGACATTACCTTCTGGGGAAGCGATGTGAAATATACACTGACCACAAAAGTATGAAGTATATCTTTACTCAAAGGGAATTGAATATGAGGCAGCGAAGATGGTTGGAGTTAATCAAAGACTACGACCTCAACATTCAATACCATCCCGGTAAGGCCAATGTGGTGGCCGATGCCTTAAGCCGGAAGGCCAGCTCCTTGAATGTTATGGTCAAGGAAAGGCTACCCGCCTTGTGTGAAGAAATGGAAAGCTTCGGGTTGGAGCTAGTTGAACCAGGATTCCTAGCTAACCTCGAAGTCAAGCCAACGTTGGCAGACGACATCAAGGAGGCCCAGAAGGGGCACAGGAGCATCGAAGGCATAAAGAAGAAGATCCAGGAAGGCAAGGCCCCAGAATTCTCAGTGGATGACCAAGTAGTAGTGTGGTTTGGGAAACGTTTATGCGTGCTCAACAAGGCAGAACTCAAGGACTTGATCCTGCAGCTAAGGTGGCCAGCCCGGCCGGTTCAAGCCTCCCCCTGTTGCCATTTCGAGTCCCCAACCACCTCTCTGCATCACGACAGCTTCAGGGCCCCTCCTCCCTCGCTCTGTTGATTAGAGCGACACGTGCCCACACGCGCCAGATCCGCCATAAGACTATGGCCACGCGTGCACACTCCTCCTCGCTCTCTCTCCCTCTCAGTGGGTCACGCAGGTCCTAAACCACGTCCGCACACCATGGTTTTGACCCCGAAGGCTCACTGCTCCTCCTGCGAGCTGTGGTGAAACCACCGGCTCCACCGGCTCGGTACACCGTCGGGAGCCTATAAATAGGGCCTCCCCTCACTCCAGCACCTCCATCCCACCTCTCAAGAGCCCGAATTCCACCCCTAGCCTCTCCATTTGAGCACAGCGAGCTCCTGTGCTCGAGATCGACCGAGGCCCCGCCGCTTTGAAGCTCCGTCGATCTCGGGCTATGGGCCACCTTCGGTGCCCCTTTGACCTCCTACGGGTTCCTAGCAACCTAGGGAGCTTCCCCATGAACTCCCCGAGCTTATCCACGCCCGTAGGACACAATTCATCGACCTCCCAAAACTGCTCCGCCGTAGCACCTCGTCGCCGGTGAAGTAGGGCCTCCCCGTCAACCTCTCGACCACCAAAGGTAGGCGACGGTAGGCTGGTTCCATTTCTGACCTTGTTGGGCTCGAGGCCGTCGGTAGCATCGCAAGCGATCCTCCCCTCCTCTCTATCCCGAGGTGCAAGACGACCCCGACAGGTGGGGCTCACCTATTGGTGGCTCGTGTATCCCCCTCTCTCTTCCCTCTGCCACTGACCGCAGGGGGCCGCACATCAGGTTTGAACCAGGCCGCGCGCGCGCCTGGGCTGGTTGGCTAGCTGGGCCGGCCCAAGACTCGGGCGAAGCCAGGCCTGAGCCTCGACCTCTTTTCTTTTTCTGTTAAATCTGTTTTTGAAAGATTTTTATAAAAATAATTATTCAATATATTTTTATTATTCTTCCACCATAATTCTTCTAAAAATGAGTAGAATTTAACACAACCTTTTGAATATTTTTTGTGACAACCTTTCTATTTTATAATAATTAAAAAGCTATTTGGAATAGTTTTGCTTGTGTTAAATTGATTTAAAAAATAATCCTTTCACTAAAACGAGTGACAAAGATTTTTAAAATAACAATATGGATTTATTAGAAATAAAAAACATTTATAAAGTGACTTTGTGATCTGTTATTGAGTGAGCTACTAATTGTTTTTTATTTATTACGACGATAGAAACCACGTTTGATGAAGGAATTGGACTTGAAGACCCCAAAGACCCCGGATAATTAGATGATCAAGGCAAGCAACCCTTTGACCATGTCTGAGCATATGTTATATTGCATGTTAAGTAGAACAAATATTTCCGTTGCATATGATCATAAATATTCTGTAAATCATTGAAGTGATGTTAGCGATGGCTCCTCCGGAGCACTTGCATTTTGAGCATGATCCTACCACCTATGAGGATCACGCTAATGTCATGTTGAGACGTAGAGCTAAGCATAGTAGAAGCACGAGCATATTGATGGTAAAAATCAACGGTTTATGAAAACCCCGTCGGGTGCCACTAATGCCCGAGGGAGATGATGAGTTAGGTGGCCACTTTTGGAGAAGTGGTGCACCGGGTATTTTGGTGTGAGTGGCTTCGGAAATGGGATTAGATTTATGATGTGTCGACCGTCCCAACCTTATATGTGCGACCATGTTACCCCTTTATGGGACGGGGCTTTGTTGATTACTCTAGTCGGTGCTAGCAAGGAGCCACATTACTAGTGGCAGGAGTGATGTGTGGTCACTCTCGTGACGGGGTCGTGCCAGGTAGGGCGACTATGTCGTTTTTACGTGTTCCGGGCACACCGTTGGTCCCCGCATGGATGATACTGTCCAGAGTTGGTTCTCGTAAGCTGTACATCATGTGGGATGGGTACCAATTGAGTGAACGTCTTTCTTAGTATCGTCTGGGGAAAGGAATTGTTCGGGTACTTACCTCGGGAATGTTATATCCGCGAGTCATGGATGACACGGAAGTTTCCCTGATCTCGTAGGTACAGTATACAACCTCTGCATAGTGTAAAACTATTCGAATAGCCGTCTCCATGGTCAAGGACAGTTGGGTGCTGCTGCTTAAACTACGTCCAGTCGTTTCCACATAAACCAAGTGTGTGTGTATAATGGTGTTTTCTGAGTAAGAGTTGATATGACCAAGTTTGGTGACTTGGCATATCGGGTGAACCGAAGTGTTGAGCTCATAACAGATATGTTGATATCTGTAACCTGTTCTTCTAAATACCAACTAGCTTATGTTGCACATCCATCGATGATCATGTTTGTTTAAAGTTAAGCTACTATCAACCAATACTGCATGTTACTTGTTATTCCATCAATTGCATTGTTCATATCATGGGCTGTTTGCGAGTACATTCAAAGTACTCATTGGCTTGCCACTGGTTATGTTATTGACCAAACATGGAAGGACCAGAGTTTGGATAAGAGTGCTCATCTTAGATGGCCCTGTGAACTAGGACGCTTCCCAGTCAGAATGCCTCTTGGTGTAGGCTCATGACATAGGCACCCACTTAGCCCTACGATTTCCGCTACTTGATGTATCAGTGTGATTTGGACTTATAGGCCCTACCTTGTGAACTTGACATTTCTGGTCATGTGTTGTAATATTTTGGTACTTGGATGTAAGAATCTTATCATTCAGCATCAATGTGTTCGGTGAGCATTGATCTCTGGGATCACTAAGCACGGTCATTCGGCGATCTCGACTCGTAAGTCGGGGTCCCCACACCATGGCTTCATCTTTATAATAATATGCCCAGATTCTCTTAGGAACTCGCGGCCCAGATTACTGCCACTCTCACTTTTAGGTTTTAGCAACTGTTCCCTTTTTCTAATCTGTTCTAGATCCAAAATTGTAACCAACCTGTAGGGAAAGTATTTGTTCCGGTCTTTAGGAAAATCAGAAAACCCTCTATTTGGTGTGTGGTGCCTTGACTCTCGTGAGTGTGTTGGTTTCCCTCCAAGCTTAAAGGGTGATGTAGCACATCAACTCCAAGTATTTCCCTCAGTTAAGAAACCAAGGTATCAATCTAGTAGGAAGATCCACAAGACTATGTAAGCAGCCCGTGCACACAAATACCAAACCCTCACAACCCGACGCGTAGAGGGGTTGTCAATCCCTCGTGCGTAAATAGAAGTGATAGCAAATAGAAAACAACAAGGTATTTTTGGGTTTTTGATAATATAGATGTGAAAAAGAGCAAATAAAGTAGGAAACCAAATAACAACATAGAGATTGCAAATAGATGTTGTGAAGTAGACCCGAGGGCCGTAGGTTTCACTAGTGGCTTCTCTCGAGGAAAATAGGAAGCGGTGGGTAGACAAATTATCGTTGCGAAATTAATAAAAAAATAATAATTATAATGATATTCATGACAATGATCATGTATATAGGCATCGCATCCAAACTAAGTAGACCGACTTCTGCCTGCATCTACTTCTCTTACTCCACACATCCACCGCTATCCAGCATGCGTCTAGTGTATTGAGTTCATGGAGAAACAGAGTAATACCTTAAGAACAATGACATGATGTCGACAAGATCTATTCATGTATAAATATACCCCATCTTTTTATCCGTAATAGAAAAAACGAAACATGTGTGTCAAGTCTCTTTGTGTCATTGAGACTGAGCACTGCAAGATCGAACCCATCACAAAGCACCTCTTCCCATTGCAATATAAAAGATCAAGTTGGCCAGACAAAAACCAAATATCGAAGAAGAAATACGAGGCTATAATAATCAAGCATGAATATTTTTTCATAGATCTGATCATAAACTCACAATTCATCGGCTCCCAAAAAGCACACCGCTAAAGAAAGAGTTACAACATATGGATATCCAAGAGACCATTGTATTGAGAAACTAAACGAGAGAGAAAGCCATCCAGCTACTTCCTATGGACCCGTAGGTATGATATGAACTACTCATGCATCATGGAAGGAACACCAATGGAGATGGGGAACCCCTACATGATCGTGTTCTTCTCTGGAAAAAGCTCTAGATTAGTTTTCGTGGCTCTAGAACTTGTGGCGCCTCAAACGATTTTTCATGGACTCCTTTAGGGTTTGTGGAATGTTGGGGTATTAATAGATCTCACAGGTGGTGCAGAAGCTTCGGAAGGCCCCCTCTAGACACCAGGTCACGCCAGGGGCCTCTGGCGCGTCGTGGTGTCTAGTGGGCCCCCTCTGCCTTGGCTGTAGCTCAATCTTGGCCCCCAAGTTTCCTTCTTGTCCAAAAAAATCTCCATAAAGTTTCGTGGCAAACGAACCTCATCTGATATGGATTTTCTGCAAAGGGAAAAACAACAAAAAACAACAACTGGCACTAGGCACTATGTCAATAGGTTAGTCCCAAAAATGATATAAAATCTCTATAAAATGATTATAAAACATCCAAGAATGATAACATAACAGCATAGAACTATCAAAAATTATAGATATATTGGATACGTATCACGCCTCTATCATCGTCGGCTTGTCTATGTGACCATAACCCGCGACATGTAGATATTGCCAATGTTTGGGTACCGTCTTATCTTTGGGGCGCCTCTTGTGCTATAGACTTTTATACTGTCTTATCCTTGATTATAAGACTGGTTTTGTTGCGATATTTTCACTGGTTCTAGGGGTGTCATCATGTCAAAGATTTCTATCTGTAATTGGGTGCCTTCCCAAGTTTCGGAAGAGTTACTACAAGATTATGCAGACCAAGGTTTGATGCCCTCCAAAGAAGCAATTGGATGGCAGGCTCCTCAAGGAGAGGCACGCCCAAATATCAAGGAAGGAGAATTTTTAGTCTTTATAGACCATCTTTTTGGAGGTTTTTCTCCCCTGGGTCAAAGTTCTTCCGAGACGCTCTCAACTTTCTGCACCTTCACCCAAGATTTTGCCCCTCACTCCATATAAAACCTTTGCCAATTTCAAGTCTTATGTGACGTGTACTTGCAAATGGAACCCGTTATTCCACTTTTCCTGGAGTTCTTTTATTTGAATCGCTAGACGGAGTCCACAGATGGTCCTAGTCAAGAACTGGGTGGCATTTCACTTCAAAGATGCACAGGTGACGACTTTCCTTCTGCTGCTCTGCCAAGCCATCCCAAAGGGTAGGCTAAAACTTGGTTTTACTCTCAAAACACCACCCGAGCAAACGAGAACCCCCTGTCGGGTTATAGATCACATCATCTACCAATGGAGTTTGAGCTTCATGGCCGAATTTCTCAAGAAGAGCATGACAAATTTGCTTTGTACTCCAAAAATTGGCGGCTCTATAGTCTCGGGGTTGGACCAGAATAGACTTGAACGGGTGTTGGGTATCTTGGATGATCCTCCCACTGAGCCACCGAAGTGATCTTATGTGCAATTATTCTGGCCGTGTATATGATCCACAAAGATATAGTGCAACGGTTTTGATAGAAGATGACAGGTTGTGAATAAGTTGTTAGGGGAAACTCAAGAAATCTATGATCAAATTGGTTTGAAGCCCTTTGATGTTGTCAACCCGGCTACTCGAGTGAGAAACTTACCCAAACATCTCTTGCTTATCTTTGTAAACCCTTTCCAAACTTCAAGTACTTTGTACTTTTACTCACATCATCAAACCTTGGAGGCATCTTCTTCGTTCTGGAAGAGGAAGAGGAAAGTCCCGGCTAGCAAGCCTAAAGCCGCCCCCACCAAGAAAACGAGTAAGGCGTCTACTGCCACTTCGTCAATTAGGGTCCAGTCTCCATTAGCTCGTGCATCTACGGAGGTAGAATTTTGACTTTCCTAGCCATTTCTTTGTTGGACTTGCTAACATTTTTACTGTCAAGTTGATGCTGCTACGAGTCGGGATAATGATGCTGAGGTATTTTTTACTTCCTCCGGCCCGAAATCTTTGTCTTCAAGGAAAATAAGGCGAGTCATTAGGAAAGTAAGTTTTTCTCACCGAAACGCTAATTTGGATGCTAATTTTTATTGAAGAATACCCAACATGCTTCAAGGTGCCAAACTCGGAGTGACTCTGATATTCCTACAACCAGCCTACCCAGCGAGTCACGTGTTCAAAATATTCCAGATGAGGTGCCTCATAGTCCAACTCCATCTCATCCACACGGTGGTCTTTTTAAACAACCTGTCAACCCTGCTGATTCAAATTACCAGGAATCACCCCCTTCATCTGGCGACTCATCTGCCACAAAGTTGCCACCTTTTGTTATCAACCAGGGGTAAGTTTTTCCTTCTTTTTGTATCATATGTTTGCTTGCTAAGACTCTGAATTTATCCTGCCCTCTTGTATTTTTAGGGCCAGGGCCAGGAAGAGGAACTTTGGTGGTTCATTTGTTAATCGTGAAGTTCCTGAGCCAGAAAATTTAGACATGGCGGCTTTCGAAACCACCGAGCAATTTGGCGTTCTTTAAGAAATCCAATTCAATTTACCTCAGCCTAAAATAGTAGCAATTACTGCTTCGCCTATGGATGTTGAAACTGACCCGACAACTGGTACTCACCTGCCCATTCCTTAGGAACCCTTTGAAGATGTTTCTCGTGACAAGAACGCCGAAGTGTCCATTATTGGGTTGAGTTATACTGCTCATGGACCCTCTGATGTGTTGGCAAAGCTTGCCACAAAGGAGCAGGTTGTCCAGTCTGACAAAGGAAAAACTAAACTGGAGCTTCCAAATTATGATACTTTCAGTATTGAGGAATTGCATGCTAGTTATCTTGAGCGTCTTTGTGCAAGCCAACAAGTGGAAACTGGCCTTGTGAATATGATGAAGTTAAAATATGCGGTATGCTCCATGATGTCTATTACACAACTTGTTCTTGTAGACTCGTGTTTGGCCTCCAAGCGTAGAGTTCTATAGGACAGTAGCAATTTTCCCTCAAGTGGATGACGTAAGGTTTATCAATCCGTGGGAGGTGTAGGATGATGATGGTATCTCTCAAACAACCCTGCAATCAAATACAAGAAATCTCTTGTGTCCTCAACACACCCAATACAATGGCAAATTGTATAGGTGCACTAATTCGGCAAACAAATGGTGATACAAGTTCAATATGGATGATACAAATAAGTTTTTGTAATCTGGAAATATAAAAACACCAAGGTAACAAGTGGTAAACAATGAGCAAACATTGTCTAAATGCTTGGAAATAAGCCCTAGGGTCCATACTTTGGCTAGTGCAATCTCTCAACAATGGTAATATAATGGGATCACATAACCATCCCTCAACGTGCATTGAATAATCACTCCAAAGTTCTTATCTAGAGGAAAACATAAGAATAAATTGTTTGTAGGTACGAAACCACCTTAAAGATATCCTTTCCGATCGATCTATCCAAGAGTTCGTACTAAAGTAACACCAAGTTATCATTTCCGATCGATCTATCTAAGAGTCTGTACTAAAATGACACCATATCATACGCATCAACCAACTCTAGTGTCACCTAGATACTCCAATGTCACCAGAAGTATCCATGAGTTAATTATACGATACGCATCAAACAATTTCGGATTCATAATACTCAATCCAACACAAAGAACCTCAAAGAGTGCCCCAAGATTTCTACCAGAGAAAGTAGGACCAAAATGTGCACCAACCCCTATGCATAGATTACACCAATGTCACCTCGGGAATCCGCGAGTTGAGTGACAAGACATAGATCAAGTTCTCTCAAATCCATACAAGTATTCAATCCGGTAATAATGAAATCTCAAAGGGAAAAGTCAATTCATCACAACAAGATAGGGAGGAAAAAAACACCATATGATCCAACTATATTAACAAAGCCCGTGATACATCAAGATCGTGCCATCTCAAGAACACGAGAGAGAGAAAGAGAGAGACTGAACACATAGCTACTGGTACAAACCGTCAACCCCGAGGGTGGAATACTCCCTACTCATCATGGCCTCCGCCGGGAAGATAAAGATGGCCACCGAAGATGATCTACCCTCTTCATCAGGGTACTGGAACGCCTCTAGATTGGTTTTTTGTCGATATAGAGTGTTGTGGTGGCGGAACGATCAGTATGGTTTCTATATCTATAGGATTGTTGAGCATCGGTTTCACGCGAAGATGGGCCACGAGTTGAGCACGATACACCAACACACGCCGGGGGGCCTGGCGCGTCCTGGTCGTGACTCTTCTGGCCCTCCCACGAAGCATCTAGTGCCCCTTTTGTTCCAAAAAAATCGTCAAAAAGTTTCGGGTGATTCTGCGAAATTTCATTTTTTGCACAAAAACAACACCATGGTAGTTCTGTGGAAAACATCGTCAGTCCAGGTTAGTTCTAACTAAATCATATAAAGTGCATCAAAAGCATATAAAAGTATTGTAAACATAGGTAAATATCCCATGAATACTTCATGAATTATAGATATGTTGGAGACGTATCACTCCACCTTACCGTCTACTATGTATTCCATATACCCTCATGTAGCCCCCAAGGGTCGACTCATCTTTTTGAGACGAGTCGGTCTTGATAATTTGATTGAATAAATCGACCTATAGCCCCCAAGGGCCGACTCATCTTCTTGAGGCAAGTCGGGTCTTCATAATTTGATTGAAGAAATCGACCTACAGCGGCCAAGGGCCGGCTCATCTTTTTGATATGAGTCGGGTCTTTTCTATCATATGTTCAGAAAAGAACTAACATGCATTAGCCCCAAAGTGCCAAGTATTTTTTTGACCAACTACTGTAGGGAATCACCCTACAGCCTTTTCTTTTATTCCAACATAAAGAGAGTTTATGTACCTTAGAGGATTAGAATATACAACAGGGATGGAGGTGGGTGCAGATATACAAACCTCATGGAGGTAGGAAGGAGATCCACTTAAGGAGATCTTCCTTAAATCTAGCCTTAATCCTATAGGCTAAAAGAGAGATATCATGAGTGAAGCTAGACTTCCATTTATTGAATCTGGGACGCTCATTGTTGAAAATCCTTGCATTTCTGACTGTCCAAATATTCCAGCAAAAAGTGAACACTACTTCAGAGAAGAAAGGATGCTGAAAATCTTTCCTCGCTGCGAATGAAGTGTCCCACATGGAAGTACCCTGCCAGGTTATCTGAAGATAGTTCCAAACCTTGGTGCTGAATATGCAGTTGAAGAAGAGGTGATCCCTATCCTCTTTGACCCTGGCATGACATAGAACACATAGGTTTGAATCAGGAACTTTCCAATGACGTCTATCAAGCATATCCTGGGTGTTCAACCTGTCCATAATGAGCATCCAGGCAAACATTTTGATCTTCATGGTGCAGCAACTCTTCCAAATCCAACTTAGGAGAGGGTTGGGTATAATGGGCTGATGGACATGAAGGTAGTATTTCTTAGCAGAGTAAACCTTATTGTCACTACTCCAAAGCCAGACATCTTTGCTTCACTGTTCTCCATTAAGGTTGTGGAGCAAGCAGGTGATCGTTTACAACTCCTGGAAGGCCCTGTCAGAAAGAGGCAAGTGAAACATGCTGGTCATGCTATTTGTCTCAAATGCTTGGAAAACCTCTTCAGCAGTGCAGAATGTATCAATAGCAAAAGAGAATAGTCGTGGGAACTGATGAGCTAGGCGTAGGGTTGAGTCACCTAGTGCCCAAGAATCAAACCAAAAGAGGAAAGTATCTCCTCTGTTTGGTTGTACATAGGTGACAGCTCTGAAATTGTCCATTCTCTTGTAGATATCCTTCCACCAGAATGATCCACAAAGGGAGGTACCCCATGGAATTGTGTTGTGGTAGTAAGTGTTCCATATTAAATCAAACCAGGGCACTTCTGCTTTATTCAAGAACTTATCCACATGCTTAAGAAGCAGAGCCTCATTCTGGACCGACACATTCATAATCCCCAAACCACCATTCATTTTTCGTCTGGACACCAAGTCCCAGGCCGCAAGAGAAGGTGCATGGTCTTGGCCATATTTTCGCGAGAGACATTGTCTTTGTATCCTTTCCAACTGCTTAATGATCACTACTAGGGAAAACCCTAGTAGTAGCACTGATTTTACCCTTAGAGTAGCGCTGGGGCTAGTGCTACTGCTAACGCGCTACAACTAACTCTTAGCAGTAGCACTGGATTGAGAGCGCTACTGGTATCTACGTTAGCAGTAGCGCTGGAATAAGTAGAGCGCTACTGTTAATATTCCAGCGCTACTGCTGATATTCCTACTTTTAATATTTAATTCGCATCGTATTTATGTCCCCCTACGTATTTTTGCATGCTCTATATAGTGATTTCATCATATCATAATAAACATGCATAATTTGCATCACATCATACACATAAAGTACTCCCTCCGTCCCAAAATTCTTGTCTTATATTTGATTAGATACGAATGATTATAATCAAATTTAGTATTTAGATACATCCATTTCTAGACAAAGCTAAGACAAGAATTTTGGGACGGAGGGAGTATCATGCCATATAAATCATCATCATCTTACGTACTCATCTAACAACTCATCATGATCTTAATCGTATACCAAGTTATCATATGATACACATAAAGTAAAACAGAGAAACATCATAATAGTCATCATAT
Source organism: Hordeum vulgare subsp. vulgare (assembly GCF_904849725.1). NCBI lineage: Eukaryota > Viridiplantae > Streptophyta > Magnoliopsida > Poales > Poaceae > Hordeum > Hordeum vulgare. The sequence goes on along the minus strand of NC_058520.1, from coordinate 185,067,802 downwards.
GCATGCATCCTAATCGATCATGTCAAGTTAATATAAACCAGAATAACTTGTCTCTCATAAGACCTATTCCTCGCTCTTAGGTATATTGTCATAAAACAAAATAACACCTATGTCTCCATGATGAAGCACAGAGATCCAACGGTCTCCAACTTGTGGGTTGCGATCCTTCTTTATTTCTCTCCATGCTTCAATTTGGAGACTTTTTGATTTTGATTTGAGGTTACTCGAGTATGGATCATCCAACTCAGCCCTCAACGGGATTTTAATTTTCATATGACCTTCTGGGTGCATCAAAAGAGGCACTACATCATGTGGCAGTTGCTGTTGAAGAACATAATAATAACCTAGTTAGCAATGTAATCAACACCATTTATGCAATAGTAGAGCATACTTAATTACGAAACTCTTACCAAGATATTTTGGTGAATGTCATCCGGCCTCAACCTATGCACTAGTGGCATGTAAAATATATAATTTTGGCCAATTCCAAAATTATACGGGAAGGTATCCCTAGAAACCAGAACACCAACAAGAAAGTAGAGAAGAACATCCTTCTCCTCCCAAGTTAGATGTGATCCACACGTGTAGTGTGTTGTGTCAATTAATTTCCGTAATTCACTCAAAGAAACTTAATAAGCTGTAAATTTTAATTTAAAAAATTTAGTATATGGATGAACACCAACTATTTCCAAATATAGAATGCAAATTACTTGACAAATATGGTTGAGGAACTCACATGGAGGTAAAACATGAAGCATATCGACAACCACCCAAATGTCGATGTTGCCCGACATATTATCTTCAGGATGAAGATCGAAGGTTATTTCCACACCCTCTTGAAATCCATATGCCTTGCAAAGATCTTCCCAATTTGGGCACCCAAATTATGTTTGAAACACTGAATTAAATACTTTGATAACAAATGTGTGACCATGTATAGTCCTCAGGTTAGCGCTCCTCGTCTCAATTCTCTCGTGGTCTTCGAAACCAAGCCTCTCCAACACATATCTTCTTGCATGGCAAGGGGGGAACATATCTCCATTCTCGTCAAGCTTCATGCTGAAGAACCTATCGTCTCGCAGGTGAGGCGTGTCACACATACCCCGAAAGTCGCCGCAGTATTCACACTCCCAATATTCATCGTCCGACATTTCCTGTTTTAATGTGGTAAATATGTACACAACAACCGTGACACTATATCTCCATGTGTCCTAGTTTCTAGTACTAGTCATGACGAAATTCACGGAAATTTTCGGCATGACCTTTGCTAAATAGTGGACATATGGACCGCCTGAAATTTGCCGGAACGGAAATGAATCCACATTCTGGCAAAACATAGGCCACTCGGACATTCAGGCAAAACTTAGCACAACTTAGCAAGCAAAAGTGAGAAAATCACTACTATTTTATGCATTAACACCAACAAAAGGATGTTATTTGTAGGTTGGTGAAATATGTATGTGCCCTTTTTCCTCTCCAAAGTTTAAATAAGTTGTTTGAAACCATTGGTTGTCTAATTCAAACCCAATGTGCCTACTTACATGAAATTTACAAACGGGATTTTTTTCCTTCTTTCTAGTTAGCCCATCAAAAGATCTTCAACAAACATATCTTGATTTTCTTATTAACATGCATCTCAAGATGACATCTTGAACCGATGGCCCTAAAATCAAAATGGCAGCAGCCTTGGGGTGCCTAGAGCGGGAGGGGAGGGAGGGGGCGGCGGCGCCTGGAGGGGGGCTTACCGAAGCGAGATGGGGAGGTGGCTTACCGGAGCGGGAGAGGGGAAGGGGGCTTACCAAAGCGGGAGGGGAGGGGGCGGTGGTAATGGCGAGGGAGGCGGCGGCGACGACGACGACGACGATGGCGAGGGAGGCGGCGGCAACGACGACGACGACGGCGGCGAGGGAGGCGACAACGGCTTGAGATCGAGGAGAGAGGGGGTGGGGAGTGGGGGAGAGTTAGAAATTTTTTAGGCACGGCGGGTGTTAATTCAACATAGCAGTAGCGGTGGTTCCGGAGGAGCGCTACTGCTATTGTACTTTACAGTAGCGCTTTTACCACATTGGTGCTGCTACTACAGCTACTGCGGTTACGTCGTTGGGCCCCATTTAGCAGTAGTGTTGGATGCTACGTAGCGCTACTGATACTGACCTTAGCAGTAGCGCAAGATTAGGAACGACGCTGCTACTATAGGTACTGTGGGTGGCCTCGTTGGTCCCTGTTTATTAGTAGCATAGATTATTGGGCCTGCACTACTGCTAAGGACATTAGCACTAGCGTTGCGTTGTGTCTAGCGCTATTGCAACATAACAGCAGCGCTTTCTACTTTCCAGCACTACTAATAGGCTCCTACCTATAAGGTTTTTCCTAGTAGTGATATCCCTGGTGGTATGTCCAGACTAAATAGGAAAAAAATGGGAACACATGACAAAGCTGAGTTGAGATATTGCAAATGACCACCCTGAGCCAGGAAAGGAGGAGCTAGTAGAGAGCCTCCTTTCCATATTATCCACCAACGGCATTAGATCAATAATCCTTGGTTTAGTTGTCCCAACACGCAAACCAAGATAGGTGAAGCGCAGTGATCCTACCGTACACCCAATAGAGGCAGCTTGCCTTTGAAGTTCTCCTTGATCAATATTGATAGGCAACAGAGCAGAATTGTGATAATTCACTTGAAGACCAGTGGACTGGGAGAAAAACATAAGCATATTTTTGAACTCGAGGAGCTGGGACCCCAGAACATGCAAAACGATAAGAGTGTCACCTGCATATTGGACTATTGGAAAGTCTTTATCATGGCAAGGTATTGGCAGCTGAATGAGCCCATTTTCTAACAACTGATTTACCAAGGTTTGAAGAAAGTCAGCAGCAATGGCAAAAAGGAGAGGGGACATGGGATCTCCCTGCCTGACACCCATCTTGCACATGAATTTTCTACCAGGAACTCCATTAAGAAGAACAAAGGAAGAGCCAGAAGAGAGTAGTTGTTGTACCCATAATATCCACCTCTCATTAAAACCCTTGTGCCTAAGAATCTGAAATATAAATTCATGTTCCACACACTCAAAAGCCTTTTGAAAATCCAGTTTGAGGATGCAATGTTTTTTTGAGTGGTGACACTGATGGAGGTATTCCAATGTCCATCCAACACAGTCCAGGATGGTTCTCGACTTGATGAAACTATACTGGTTCTTATGGATGCATTTCATGATCTGTAACTGCAGTCTATTGGCAACCATTTTGGAAAGGAATTTAAGTCCCATTTCAGTGAGGGAGATGGGCCTAAAATCACCTACTTGTTCAGGAAAACTCTTTTTGGGCACCAAGTTAATGTATGAGGAGTTCATATTTTCCAGTTTTGCAATCCCTGTATGGAAATCATTTGCAAGTTGATAAAAGTTAGGACAGATGATATGCCAGCATTTTTTTGAAGAAATGTCCATTGAAACCATCTGGACCTGGAGCTTTATCAATGGGCATTTATTTGACAGTCTTATCCATCTCCTCTTTGGTAAAAGGCAAAGTAATAACATCTAGCCCTTCTACCCTATGTATGAAAGACTGAAGGTTGAAAGCCAGGTTAATTCCTTGAGAGAAGCCCATCCTGCCCTTGAAAGATGACCAAAAACAGCCAGCAATTTGCTCATGATCAGATATAATAGATCCATCCTCCAATTTAACTGATGAAATGGAGTTTCTTCTATATCTTTCAGTTGCCATGGCATGGAAAAACTTGGTGTTCTCCTCCCCCACCTTGATGAATCTCATAGTAGCTCTCTTTTTCCTATAAAGGAATTGCAAATGCAGAAGGTGTTCTAGGTGAAGCTTCACAATCACTCTGAAGTTGGCTTCATGTCTGAACAGGGGTCTGAGATCTTCAAGATTATCCAGACAGAGCACCACCTTCTTGCACTTATCAATTAGTGCCAAGTATATTGCTTGCAATCTGCTTGTGACTTGTTTATACTCTTCCTTATCATAGTCATCATCTTGTCCTGCCTCTGACTTATTGTTACTCCAACTTTTGCGTAGGAAACTTTGAAGGCCACCGAGTCAAAAATCGTTGATTTGACAAAGGCTCTTGGGCTAGGACAAACCACCTGAGCAGAGCTTGAGGATAACCTTCGATTATACTTGGAAGAAATCGAGAAGATCGAGGCAGGCGTTGAAAAAGAAAGAAAATCCTTTCAAACTAAAAAAGCCACCTTGACCAAGCGCTCTGAAGATGCTGAAGATCAACTGAAAATTGTCTTTGTAGAGCTATTCGGGTTAAAAGGCATCTTGACCACATGACTCAAGCCATCTTTTGTGAGTATCTTCGGAATCCTTTCATTAACCCACTTAATACTCATTCGCTCAGACCAATCGCATGGCGACTTATGTGCTTGAATCTTTGTAGGCCACCGTACGTGAAATATTCAAGATAATTGCTTGTTAAAGCTCAAGGTTGTATATGTGTTGACAGAGTAGGTCTATATCGGAAGCTTATGCACAATCAAACCGTCGCGGGGAACAGAGAACCGGTTAAGCTTATAAAAGATGTGCTGGCGTTCCTCTCTACAATCCCCAAGCAAATTGGAGAGCTCAAGAGATCTCCCTCCCATGTTGGAGCCACATATTCTTTGAGTCGGGCCCTAGCTTACTCGGCTGAGCTCGACACGACAGAAATCACCGGGGGTTCCCAGAGTTGAAGGCAGACAGATCAACTTTTAAGGATGATAATTATCATCAATGCGTTTCGGCGGCTCGTATGTTGGCTAGCCCGCTTGTAAGTGACATGTCTTTGAAGAGCTATCATCTAGCATATGACTCAAACAACGCCCGAGTTCAGCCGCCCATATTTAAATCGATTAGTCCGACTCCGCAGCGTCGCAAGAACTCTTTGCCCCTAACATCGACTCGTTGCCTATCTTGAACGAGGAAGCCATGTTTGAAGCCTTGTCCCATTGCAAATATAACTTGTATGATCTTTAGATTGTAGAGCCGGTGGCTCAAATGGAGGACCAGCCGGAGGCATCTCACGCTCAAGACCAGAACAAAGCTTAACCCGGAAAATGTGAAAGTCGGGTTACGAGAAAAACTTTCATTTCATCATTTGGGCCTCGAGTGCCTTGTAATATATTTCCTAAGCCAATAGTTGTATTGCCTGTGTTGTGCCTTTGGCAGGTTTACAAAAACTCTTGGTATTCGTCATGATGGTGAGGGGCCTAAATCGTCCCAAATCTGTGCTAACTCGGCTTTAATCCTCATGTATATGAATGAGATCTTGAGTCCTTTAATATGTTCCGTTTTGGCTGATCCGTGCTCAAAATCTGTGTGCTGGAATCAACACGAGGCAAGTTATTGTAACTTGGCCCTAGAATTCACAATTTTTGTTCGCTGAGCCATAAAACTTTGAACTATTCATGATAGTATTATGACTCTATAACCCAGACACTCTTTATGAGCCGGAAAATAGTGCTTGTACATGAAACAATCAAGTAATGATAATATAAAGGAATAATAATCCGGTTTAGTGGGACATGGTAAAAATAGACCAACTTTCGAGGCTCAAGTCTTGCTTCAATGAAGCGGGCATGATAACCCATGGTTTATCATAGGTTCGGTATGCTCACTCTAACATGACAAACCAATGTTTTAACCTTGATGATTAAGGATCCGCAATGTATTGAATAGTCAAGTGTACATGGAGTCACCTAATCGGAGTCACATCAAACATATAGGCAGGTATAACCATTTTGTGGCGTCTTTGCTGGATCAACAGGGTGAGAAAGCTGAACTCAACGAGTTGGAAGCCCCCAAGTGACCTGTGATCAATAGAAAAGCCCAGCATAGGGTTGCAGAAGACAATGCTATTACCGCCAAAACAATGTGGAGTCCAAATAAGCAGGCTTGATTCCATTTATCATGATGATTTTTTGGACCAACAGCCCCTAAGTAACGTGTTTTGAAATAATAAAGACACGTGCTCAATTTGTAGGCTGAAAACGACAGAAGCCCCGAAGTTCAAGGATGATGGCTTTATTATGTTCAAAACTATAGAAGTATGTTTAGAAATTGGGGGAGGTACAAGAAATAATGAGTCGATGGCTCTAAGTCTAATAAGGCCGTAGGTGAGCAATGTTCCAGGGCCGGGTTGTCTTTACTTTAGAGGTATTCCTATCGGGTCGTAGATCGATCAGGTAATATGAACCATTATTGAGATTTTTGTTGATGATAACGGGCCTTCCAAGGGCGGCGAAAGCTAATGCATCCCCGTTTGATCTTGAATCATGCGAAGCACCAAGTCACCCTCTTGGAAGGTGCGACTTTTAACTCTACGGCTATGATTGCGACGTAGGTTCTATTGGTATATGGCTGACCTGGGTGCTTCTAACTCTTGCACTTCCTCCAAAGCATCCAAAAAATCTTGTCATGCTTGTTTATTGTCGCCCACAACATAAGCGACAACTCTAGGAGAGTCGTGGCGAATATTGCTGCCTCTTGAGCTTGCGTTGGTTTTTCCCTTGAATAGGAAAGGGTGATGCAACATAGTAGCACTAAGTATTTCCCTTAGTTTGAGAACCAAGGTATCAATCCAGTAGGAGAATCAAGCCAAGTGTCCAGAGTACCCGCGCAAACACAAACAAGCTTGCACCCAACGCTATAAAGGGGTTGTCAATCCCTTCAAGATTGATTGCAAAGTGAGATCTGAAGGCAGAAAGTGCAATGAAGTAAAAGTGTAAGGCTGAAAATATGATGCAAAGTAGACCCGGGGGCCATAGTGTTCACTAGAGGCTTCTCTCAAAATAGAAAATATTACGGTGGGTGAACAAATTACTGTTGAGCAATTGATAGAACCGCGCAAAGTCATGACGATATCTAAGGCAATGATCATACATGTAGGCATCACGTCCGAGACAAGAAGACCCATACTTTCTGCATCTACTACTATTACTCCACACATCGACCACTATCCAGCATGCATCTAGTGTATTGAGTTCATGACGAACAGAGTAACGCCTTAAGCAAGATGACATGATGTAGAGGGATAAACTCAAACCAATGATGTAAACCCCATCTTTTTACCCTTGATGGCAACAACACGATGCGTGCCTCGCTACCCCTTCTGTCATTGGGTGAGGTCACCGCACGGTATGAACCCAAAACCAAGCACTTCTCCCATTGCAAGAATCATAGATCAAGTTGGCCAAAAAAACCCACAACTCGAAGAGAATTACAAGGATATGAAATCATGCATATAAGAGATTAGAAGAAACTCAAATAAGATTCATAGATAATCTGATCATAAATCCACAATTCATCGGATCTCGACAAACACACCGCAAAAGAAGATTACATCGGATAGATCTCCATGAAGATCATGGAGAACTTTGTATTGAAGATCCAAGAGAGAGAAAAAGCCATCTAGCTACTAGCTATGGACCCGAAGGTCTATGGTGAACTACTCACGCATCATCGGAGAGGCCATGGTGTTGATGAAGAAGCCCTCCGTATCTGAATCCCCCTCCGGCAGGGCACCAGAACATGCCCCAGATGGGATCTTGCGGAGACAGAAGCTTGCGGCGGCGGAAAAGTATTTTTCGTGGATCTGTCGCGTAGTTTTGGATTTTTCGGGAATTTATAGGCGGAAGAGGTAGGGTAGATGAGCCACACGGGGGCCACAAGCCTGCTAGGCGCAGGCTCCCCTGGACGCGCCTAGGGGGCTTGTGGCCTCCCCTGGTGGCCTCTGCCTTGGTTCTCACGTCCCCTACGTATATTCTGTTCCGAAAAAGATCTTTTCGGAAGTTTTATTCCGTTTGGACACCGTTTAAAATTCTCCTCTCAAAAGGGTCAAAAACACGGAAAAAACAGGAACTGGTACTTGGCACTAAGGTAATAAGTTAGTCCCAAAAAAGATATAAAAGGCATACAAAACATCCAAAGTTTGACAAGATAATAGCATGGGTTATAGATACGTTGGACACGTATCAAGCATCCCCAAGATTAACTCCTGCTCATCCTCGTGTAAGAAGTGATAAAGACTGAATTTTTGATGTGGAATGCTACCTAGCATAGTTGTCCTTTGCAACCTCTTTCATGTGACATGAATGTTCAGATTCGTAAGATTCAAAACAATAGTTTGCTATTGACATGAAAACAATAATACTTCAAGCAAACTAGCAAGGTAATCATGAACTTTCGAAATAACAAGGCCAAATAAAGTTATCCCTACAAAATCATATAGTCTGGCTATGCTCCATCATCCCCACACAACAAATTAAAATCATGCACAACCCCGGTATTGGCCAAGTAATTGTTTGTGCACTCTTACTTTCTCAAACCTTTTTCAACTCTCATGCAATACATGAGCATGAGCCATGGATATAGCACTAAGGTGGAATAGAGTGTGGTGGTGGTTGTGAGACAAAAAGGAGGAGATGGTCACATTGACTCGGCGTATGAAAGGACTATGGAGATGCCCATTAATAGATATCAATGTGAATGAGTAGGGATTGCCATATAAAGGATGAGCTATAAGTATGTGAAAGCTCAAAAGGAGAACTAGTGGGTGTGCATCCAACTTGTTTGCTCACGAAGACCTAGGGAAATTTTGAGGAAGCCCATCATTGGAATATACAAGTCAAGTTATATAATGAAGATTCCCACTAGTATATGGTGGTGTCAAAATGAGAGGCTCTCAATCATGAAGAACATGGTGCTAATATGAAGCACAAGTGTGGAAAGAGATAGTTGCATTGTCCCTTCTCTCTTTTTCTCTTTTTTTTGTTTGGGATCTTTGGCCTCTTTCCATATCTCTCTTTTTTTTGGGCAACTTTGGCCTCTTTTTTTGTATTTCCTCACATGGGACAATGCTCTAATAATGATTATCATCACACTTTTATTTAATAACAGCTCAAAGCTTAGAACGATGATGACTCTATAGGAAATGCCTCCCGCAGTGTACCGGGATGTGCAACAATCTAGCTTGGCATATGACGTTGAAACATCTCGCTAGCTATCTTACGATCATGCAATGGCAATATGAGAGTGACGGCACAAGTCATGAGACGGAACGGTGGGAGTTGCATGGCAATATATCTCGGAATGGCTATGAAAATGCCATAGTAGGTAGGTATGGTGGCTGTTTTGAGGAAGGCATATGGTAGGTTTGTGCACCGGCAAAAATTGCGCGGTACTAGAGAGGCTAGCAATGGTGGAAGGTGAAAGTGCATCTATACCATGGATTCACATTGGTCATGAAGAACTCACATACTTATTGTGAAAGTTTTTATTAGTAATCGAAACAAAGTGCTAAACGCATACTCCTAGGGGAAGGGTTGGTAGGTGTTAACCATCACGCGACCCCGAGCGCAACACAAAGGATGACAATCAATAGATCAATTCTGCTCCGACTTCCTAACATAGCGGTTCACCATACGTGCATGTAAAGGGAATTACTAACTTCAACACAAGTATTTCTAGATTCACAACACCCTACTAACATAACTCTTAATATTACCAAATCCACGTCTCAAAACTAATTGAGAGGAATCAAACTTCTCTTTCTACTCAATGCACATGAAGATGGGAGTTTTATTGTATCCTCTTTGGGTACCTATCACCTTTGGGACTACTTTCATAGCACAAGACAACTACCAAGTCACGCGCCGCCGTGCTCTAAAAGATCTAAGTGAAGCACATAGAGCAAAATTATCTAGCTCAAAGGATATAAGTGAAGCACAATGAGTATTCTAGAAAATTCACGATGAGTGCATGTCTCTCTCAAAAGGTGTGCAGCAAGGATGATTGTGACACCACAAAAAGAAAAGAATCCTACGATACAAGACGCTCCAAGCAAAACACATATCATGTGGTGAATAAAAATATAGCTCCAAGTAATGTTACCGATGGATTGAAGACGAAAGAGGGGATGCCTTCCCGGGGCATCCCCAAGCTTAGACTTTTTGATGTCCTTGAATTTTTCTTCGGATGACTTAGGCATCCCCAAGCTTGAGCTCTTTCCACTATTTATCCCTTTGTCCATGAGAACATCACCCAAAACTTGAAAACTTCACAACACATAACTTAAACAGAAACTCGTGATATCATTAGCACAAGAAAACAAACTACCACCTCTTTAGGTACTGTAGCAATCTTGATTTCTATTTATATTGCTGTTAGATTACTGTATTCTCACTTTTCCATGGCTAGTACCCCCTGATACTATCCATAGTTTCATCAAAACAAGCAACCAACACAGGAAAAGCAGAATCTGTCAAAAACAGACCAGTCTGTAGCAATGTGTATACTTCGTATACTTCTGGTACCTCACAAATTCTGAAAAATTACGACAGCCTGGGAAAAAGGCATATCAACAAGCAGAAAGAAGAATAAACTCAAAATCTCTTTCTGAATAAAATGAAAAATAATTTCGTGAGCGAAAAGTTTCTGTCTTTTTCCAGCAGGATAAAACAACCATCACCAAACTAATCATAAAGGTTTTGCTTGGCTCAAACACAAAAAGAAACACAAAAAACACAACCATAACAGAATTATGATGGTGTGAACCTACAAAACAGAAAGAAAAAGATAAATTCATTGGGTTGCCTCCCAACAAGCGCTATTGTTTAACGCCCTTAGCTAGGCATAAGGCGATAGAATCACGTATCGTCGTCTTTGGTGCTCAAACCATAAGTAGCCCTCATCATGGATTCATAAGGCAATCTTCTTTTCTTTCTAGGAAAATGCTCCATCCCTTCTTTAAAGGAAATTGAAACCTAATATTCCCTTCCTTCATATCGATGATAGCAACAATAGTCCTTAGGAAAGGTCTACCAAGAATGATAGGGCATGTAGGATTGCAATCAATGTCAAGCACAATGAAATCCACGGGTACATAGTTCCTATTTGCAATAATAAGAACATCATTGATCCTTCTCATGGGTTTCTTGACAGTAGAATCCGGAAGATGCAAATTAAGAGAACACTCCTCAATCTCATTAAAGCCTAGAACATCACAAAAATACTTTGGGATCGCGGAAACACTAGCACCCAAATCACACAAAGCATTGCATTCATAGTTTTTGATTTTGATTTTGATAGTAGGTTCCGAGTCATCATGAAGCTTTCTAGGAATAGAAACTTCCAACTCAAGTTTCTCTTCAAGAGATTTTATCATAGCATCGACAATATGATCGGTAAAGGCCTTGTTTTGGCTATAAGCGTATGGAGAGTTTAGCATGGATTGAATCAAGGAAATGCTTTCAATCAAGGAGCAACTATCATAATTGAATTCCTTGAAATCCAAAGAAGTAGTTTCATTACTACTCAAAGTTTTGATATCGTCTTCTCCACTTTCAATGCTTTTAGCATCAAGATAGATAGACTCCGAATCATTGGGGCGTTTTTGAACCAAAGTGGATTCATGTCTAGGCCCATCATCATTAGGTTTGACACTAGGAAACAAGGATTCAATGGGAGTCACACCAAGCAGTTTAAGATCTTCGTGATTCTCATCACGAGAACACGCCTTTTTAAGCCATTCATGTCTAGCACGAATTTGGGCGGTTCTTTCTTTGCTCTCATTCATGGAAACACGCATAGCTTTCGAAGTTTCACCCATATTTATCTTGGGAGGAGCACATATAACTTTCAAAGCATCAATATCAATAGACATTCTATCAACGCTCCTAGCCAAATCATCAATTTTGAGTAGGTTTTCCTCTATGGACGCATTGAAAATCTTTTGCGAGTTGATAAACTCTTTGATATTACTCTCTAGATCATAGGGTAATTTATTGTAATTTCCATGAGTATTGTTGTAGGAGTTGCCAAAGTTATTAGAGGGATTACTAGGAAAAGGCCTAGGAACAAGTTTCCTCTAAAAGCATTGTTGTTGCCAAAATTATTCCTACCAAAAAAATTAACGTACAAGCTCGCATTGCCACTCTGAATCAAGGAAGACAAGGGTATATCATTAGGATCTAAAGGAGCACTTTTACTAGCAACCAATATCATTAACTCATCCATCTTAGAACTCAATGAGTTAATTTCTTCTATAGCGTGTACCTTCCTACTAGTAGGTGACCTTTGAGTGTGCCACTGAGAGTAGTTTGTCATGATATTGTCTAGGATTTTTGTGGCTTCTCCTAATGTGATTTCCATGAACGTTCCACCTAAGGTGGAGTCCAAGATATTTCTAGAAGCGAAATTCAAACCAGCGTAGAAGATTTGTATAATCATCCAAAGACTCAAGCCATGAGCGGGACAATTTCTAATCATCAATTTCATTCTCTCCCAAGATTGTGCAACATGTTCATGATCAAGTTGCTTAAAATTCATGATATCATTACAGAGAGAGATAATCTTAGCCGGTGGAAAATACTTGGATATATAAGCATGTTTGCACTTGTTCCAAGAATCAATACTATTTTTGGGCAAAGATGAAAACCAAGTTTTTGCTCGATCTCGCAACGAGAACGGAAAAAGATTCAATTTAATCACATCATTATCCACATATTTCTTATTTTGCATATGCAAAGATCAATGAAGGTATTAAGATGGGATGTTGCATCTTCACTAGGAAGGCCGGAGAATTGCTCTTTCATAACAGGATTCAGCAAAGCAGCATTGATTTCGTATGATTCCGCACTAGTGGCGGGAGCAATCGGGGTACTAATAAAATCATTATTATTAGTATTCGAGAAGTCACAAAGTTTGGTGTTTTCAGTCATGGTGACTTTGGCAAGCAAATAAGCACACAAGTGAACAAAAAGCAAGCGAGAGAAAAGGGCAAACGAAAACGGGAAATATTTTTGTAATTTTTTGTTTTTCAGAAGTGGGGGAGAGGAAAACGAGAGGCAAAAAAGTAAATGCAAGAGATGAGTTTGCGACACTTACTTGGATGAGCTTCACCTAGAATAATCCCCGGTGCCAGAGATTGACACGTTGACGGGAGACTATTGTTGACTTGATCCTCCCCGACAATGGCGCCAGAAATCCTTCTGCTGCCTCTTGAGCTTGCGTTGGTTTTTCCCTTGAAGAGGAAAGGGTGATGCAGCATAGTAGCACTAAGTATTTCCCTCAGTTTGAGAACCAAGGTATCAACCCAGTAGGAGAATCAACCCAAGTGTCCAGAGTACCTGCGCAAACACAAACAAGCTTGCACCCAACACTATAAAGGGGTTGTCAATCCCTTCAAGATTGATTGCTGCTACGGCAACAAAAGACCTTCCCTGGCAACGGCGCCAGGAATCCTTCTGCTACGGGCTACGCCTATAGAGACTTCCTTGGCAAATATGCAAAGGATTCCCCCGCGGCCTTGGAGCCTTGCTATGGTGTTCCCTTGAAGAGGAAAGGGTGATGTAGCACAGCGGCGGTAAGTATTTCCCTCAGTTTGAGAACCAAGGTATCAATCTAGTAGGAGGATCACGTCAAGTCACAAGTACCTGCACAAACACAAAGAGCTTTCACCCAACTCTATGAAGGGGTTTTCAATCCCTTATAGATTGTTTGCAAAGTGAGAACTGAAGGCAAAAGGTAAACAAAGCAGAGTAAAAGTAAAAGTGGAGATGATAGTTGTGAATATACCCGGGGGCCGTAGTGTTCACTAGTGGCTTCTCTCATGAAAGCAAGTAGACGGTGGGTGAACGAATTACTGTCGAGCAATTGATAGAACCGCGCAAAGTCATGACGTTATCTATGGCAATGATCATATCTATAGGCATCACGTCCAAAACAAGTAGACCGATACTTTCTGCATCTACTACTATTACTCCACACGTCGACCGCTGTCCAGCATGCATCTAGTGTATTAAGTTCATAAGAACAGAGTAACACCTTAAGCAAGATGACATGATGTAGATGGACAATCTCAAATCTATGATGAAAGCCCATCTTGTTACCCTTAATGGAAACAACACGATGCTTGCCTTGCTGCCCCTTGTGTCACTCGGAAAGGTCACCGCACGGTATGAACCCAAAACCAAGCACTTCTCCCATTGCAAGAATCATAGATCTAGTTGGCCAAACAAAACCCAAGACTCGGAGAGACTTACAAGGACATCAAATCATGCATATAAGAAATCAGCAAAGACTCAAATATAATTCATAGATAATCTGATCACAAATCCACAATTCATCGGATCTCGACAAACACACCGCCAAAGAGGATTACATCGGATAGATCTCCATGATGATCATGGAGAACTTTGTATTGAAGATCCAAGAGAGAGAAGGAGCCATCTAGCTACTAACTACGGACCCGTAGGTCTGAAGTGGACTACTCACGAGTCATTGGAGAGGCGATGATGTTGATGTAGAAGCCCTCCAACTCCAAAGTCCCCTCCGGCAGGGCACCAAGAAGGGTCTCCAGATGAGATCTCGCGGAAACGGAAGCTTGCGGTGGCAGAAAAGTGGTTTCGTGGACGCCCTGATTTTTTCTGGGATTTTGGGGAATATATAGGCGAAAGAGCTAGGGCGGGGGAGCGCCTGGGAGGCCACAAGCCTAGTCGCCGCGGGCACCCCCTCGCCGCGGCGTCAGGGCTCGTGGGCTCCCTGTGGGCCTCCTGCCTTGGCCCTCAAGTCCCCCGATCTTCTTATGTTCTGGAAAAATTTATTTCGGGGATTTTATTCCGTTTGGACTCCGTTCCAAAATCTGATCTGAAAAGAGTCAAAAACACAGAAAAAACAGGAACTGCACTTGGCACTGAATTAATAAGTTAGTCCCAAAAAAGATAAAAAAAGGTATATAAAACATCCAAAGTTGAGAAGATAACAACATGAAACCATCAAAAATTATAGATACATTTGAGACGTATCAACCATCCCCAATCTTAACTCCTGCTCGTCCTCGAGTAGGGAAGTGATAAAGAATGAATTTTTGACGCTTTCATGTTACCTAGCATAGATGTCCTTTGTAACTCCTCTTATGTGACATGACTGTTCAGATCCATAAGATTCGAAACAATAGTTTTCTATTGACGTGGAGACAATAATACTTCAAGCAAACTAGCAAGGTAATCATGAACTTCCAAAATAACAAGGCCAAAAGAAAGTTATCCCTACAAAATCATATAGTCTGGCTATGCTCTATCATCCTTGCACAAAGAATTTAAATCATGCACAACCTCGGTATTGGCCAAGTAATTGTTTTCACACCTTTACTTTCTCAAACCTTTTCAACTCTCACGCAATACATGAGCGTGAGCCATGGTTTTAGCACTATAAGTGGAATGGAGTGTGGAGGAGGTCGCAAGACAAACAAGGAGAAGATGGTCACATTGACTAGGCATATCAACGAGCTATGGAGATGCTCATCAATAGATATCAATGTGAATGAGTAGGGATTGCCATACAAATGATGCACTAGAGCTAAGAGTGAGTGAAAGCTCTTAAGGAAAACTAGTGGGTGTGCATCCAACTTGCTTGCTCACGAAGACCTAAGGCAATTTTGAGGAAGCCTATCATTGGAATATACAAGCCAAGTTATATAATGAAAATTTCCCACTAGCTATATGGTGGTGACAAAACGAGAGACTCTCAATCATGAAGATCATGGTGCTTAATAAGCACAAGTGTGGAAAGATAGTAGCATTGTCCCTTCTCTCTTTTTCTCTCATTTTTTTGGTGGGCTCTTTGGCCTCTTTTTTTGATGGGCATCTTTGGCCTCTTTTATTTCCTCACATGGGACAATGCTCCATCAATGATGATCATCACACTTACAACTCAAAACTTAGAGCAATGATGACTCTATATGGAATGCCTTCGGTAGTGTACCGTCACAATGATCTAGCATGGCATATACATCAATGGAAACATCATGCTAGCTATCTTATGGTCATGCAATGGCAATGTAGAAGTGGTGGCACATGTCATGGTGGTAGTTGCATGGCAATATATCTCGGAATGGCTTTGAAAAAGCCATAGTAAGTAGGTATGGTGGCTGTTTTGAGGGAGGCTATATGGTGGGTTTTGTGCACCGGCGAAAGTTGCATGGCACTAAAGAAGATAGTAATGGTGGAAGGTGAAAGTGCATCTAAACCATGGACTCCACATTAGTCATGAAGAACCCATATACTTGTTGCAAAAGTTTTAGTAGTAGTCGACACAAAGCATTCAACGCATACTCCTAGGGGAAGGGTTGGTAGGTATAGACCATCACGCGATCCCGACCGCCACACAAAGGATGACAATCAATAGACTAATCATGCTCATACTTCATCACATAGCGGTTCACCATACGTGCATGCTATAGGAATCACTAACTTCAACACAAGTATTTCTAGATCCACAACACCTTACTAATGTAACTTCAATATTACCACAACCACAACTCAAAACTAATTGAGATGAATCAAACTTAGCTAACTATTCAATGCACATGAAGGTGGAAGTTTTCATATCCCTTTGGATAACTACCCCTTTTGAGACTACTTTCATAGCATAGATCAACTACCACGCCACGCGCTTCCGTGCTCTAAAAGATAAAAGTGAAACACATAGAGCAAAATCATCTTCCTCAAAAGATATAAGTGAAACACATGTGAGCTGAATCGTCTAACCAAAGGATATAAGTGAAGCTCGACAAAATCACGGTGAGTGCATGTATCTCTCCCTAGGTGTGCAGCAAGGAAGATTGTGACAAAAAAAAGACTCCTACGATACAAGACGCTCCAAGCAAAACACATAACATGTGGTGAATAAAAATATAGCCCCAAGTAACGTTACCGATGGATTGAAGACGAAAGAGGGGATGCCTTCCCGGGGCATCCCCAAGCTTAGGATTTTTCAGCATCCTTTAATCAACTTGGGGAGCCTTGGGCATCCCCAA
The DNA here is from genome assembly GCF_904849725.1 of Hordeum vulgare subsp. vulgare. Lineage (NCBI taxonomy): Eukaryota > Viridiplantae > Streptophyta > Magnoliopsida > Poales > Poaceae > Hordeum > Hordeum vulgare. Next base: position 185,050,983 of record NC_058520.1, on the reverse strand, counting down.
GCTTGAGCTATTTCCACTCTTTATCTCTTTGTCCATAAGAACTTCACCCAAAACTTGAAAACTTTACAACACGAAACTTAAACAGAAACTCGTGATAACATTAGTATAAGAAAGCAAACCACCACTTCCTTAGGTACTGTAGCAAACTAAAATTCTACTTATGTTGATGTTGGGTTACTGTATTTTCAATCTTCCATGGCTAATACCCCCCTATACTATCCATAGTTTCATCAAAATAAGCAACCAACTCAACAAAAACAGAATCTGTTAACAGCAGACGAGTCTGTAGCAATCTGTATACTTTGTATACTTCTGGTACATCAACAATTCTGAAACATTACGACAGTCTGAAGAATTTGCATAGCAATCAGAAGCAAAAAGAGTCAACTTAAAATCTCTTACATAATAAAAATGAAAATTCTTTTCGTGAACAGAAAGTTTCTGTCTTTTCCAGCACGATCAAACGATCATCCCCAAGACTAATCATAACGGTTTCACTTGGCACAAACGCAAAAGAAACACAAAAAACACAATCATAACAGAATTATGAAAGTGTGGAGAACAAAAAACAGAAAGAAAAAGGATATATTCGTTGGGTTGCCTCCCAACAAGCGCTATTGTTTAACACCCTTAGCTAGGCATAAGGTGATGGAATCACGTATAGTCATCTTTGGTGCTCAAACCATAAGTAGCCCTCATCATAGATTCATAAGGCAATATTATTTTCTTTCTAGGAAAACGCTCCATGCCCTTCTTTATAGGAAATTGAAATCTAATATTCTCTTCCTTCATATCGATGATGGCACCAATAGTCCTTAGGAAAGGTCTACCAAGAATAATGGGACATGAATGATTGCAATCTATGTCAAGTACAATGAAATCCACGGGTACATAGTTCTTATTTGCAACAATAAGAACATCATTGATCCTTCCCATGGGTTTCTTGATAGTAGAATCCGCAAGATGCAAATTAAGAGAACACTCTACAATCTCATGAAAACCAAGAATATCACATAAAGACTTTGGAATCGCGGAAACACTAGCACCCAAATCACACAAAGCATTGCATTCATAGTTTTTGATCTTGATTTTGATAGTAGGTTCCCACTCATCATGAAGTTTTCTAGGTATAGAAACTTCTAATTCGAGTTTCTCTTCAAGAGATTTCATCATAGCATCTACGATATGTGTGGTAAAGGCTTTGCTTTGGCTACAATCATGTGGAGAGTTTGCAATGGATTGCATCAAGGAAATGCATTCAAACAAGGAGCAACTATCATACTTGAATTCCTTGAAATCCAAAGTGGGAGTTTCATTACTACCCAATATTTTGATTTCTTCTACTCCACTCTCCACACCTTTATCATCAAGATAGGTGGACTCTGAATCATTGGGGCGTTTTTCAACCAAAGTGGATTCATATCCAGCCCCTTCATCAGTAGGTTTGACACGCGAAAACAAAGATTCAAGAGGAGTCACACCAAGCACTTTAAGATCTTCGTGATTTGCATCACAAATTTCAGGTTTAGCTGCCATCTTATTGACTAAGGTAGGCTGCTTGTCAGAAATTTGGCCCACCAATTTTTCAAGGTGAGCAAGATGAGAATTTAGTGCAAGGAATTCTTTGGCCATATCTTCAACTTATTTATTCAAACAGGCCATAAAAGAATTTTGCTCCTTTAATTCCCTACGGAAGTAACTATTTTGGTCAAACTGAGAAGACATGAAACCTTTGACACTAGTTTCAATCTCTTCCAACCTTCAGAAATAGTTTGGTTTGGCCATGAGGAAAGGTCTCTCACGAACAAGCCCAAGAGCAAGCGAGGAAAACGGGCGGAATAAGAAGGCAAATGAAAACAGCAAAGGAGAAAGGCAAATGAAAACGGCAAATGTGAAGTGGGGGAGAGGAAAACGAGAGGCAACTGGCAAAAAAGGAAAATGCAAGAGATGAGTTTGTGACACTTACTTGGATAGATCTTGACTTGATCTCTCACCGGCAGCGGTGCCAGAAATACTTCTGCTACGGCAACAAAAGACCTTCCCTGGCAACGGTGACAGGAATCCTTCTGCTACGGGCTACGCCTATAGGGACTTCCTTGGCAAATATGCAAAGGATTCGCTCGCAGCCTTGGAGCCTTGCATTGGTGTTCCCTTGAAGAGGAAAGGGTGATGTAGCACAACGGCGGTAAGTATTTCCCTCAGTTTGAGAACCAAGGTATCAATCCAGTAGGAGGATCGCGTCAAGTCACAAGTACCTGCACAAACACAAAGAGCTTGCACCCAACGCTATGAAGGGGTTGTCAATCCCTTATAGATTGTTTGCAAAGTGAGAACTGAAAGTAAAAGGTAAACAAAGCAGAGTAAAAGTAAAAGTGGAGACGATAGTTGTGAATAGACCCGGGGGCCGTAGTGTTCACTATTGGCTTCTCTCATGAAAGCAAGTAGACGGTGGGTGAACGAATTACTGTCGAGCAAGTGATAGAACCGCGGAAAGTCATGACGTTATCTATGGCAATGATCATATCTATAGGCATCACGTCCAAAACAAGTAGACCGATACTTTCTGCATCTACTACTATTACTCCACACGTCGACCGCTATCCAGCATGCATCTAGTGTATTAAGTTCATAAGAACGGAGTAACGCCTTAAGCAAGATGACATGATGTAGATGGACAATCTCAAATCTACGATGAAAGCCCATCTTGTTACCCTTGATGGAAACAACACGATGCGTGCCTTGTTGCCCCTTCTGTCACTGGGAAAGGTCACTGCACGGTTTGAACCCAGAACCAACCACTTCTCCCATTGCAAGAATCATAGATCTAGTTGGCCAAACAAAACCCAAGACTTGGAGAGACTTACAAGGATATCAAATCATGCATATAAGAAATCAGCAAAGACTCAAATATAATTCATAGATAATATGATCACAAATCCACAATTCATCGGATCTTGACAAACACACCGCCAAAGAGGATTACATCGGATAGATCGCCGTGAAGATCATGGAGAACTTTGTATGAAGATCCAAGAGAGAGAAGAAACCATCTAGCTACTAACTACGGACCCGTAGGTCTGAAGTGGACTACTCACGAGTCATTGGAGAGGCGATGATGTTGATGTAGAAGCCCTCCAACTCCAAAGTCCCCTCCGGCAGGGCATCGGGAAGGGTCTCCAGATGAGATCTCGCGGAAACGGAAGCTTGCGACGGCGGAAAAGTGGTTTCGTGGACGCCCTGATTTTTTCTGGAATTTTAGGGAATATATAGGTGAAGGAGCTAGGGCAGGGGAGCGCTAGGGAGGCCACAAGCCTGGTCGCCGCGTCAGGGCTTGTGGGCTCCCTGTGGGCCTCCTGCCTTGGCCCTCAAGTCCCCCGATCTTCTTCTGTTCTGGAAAAATTATTTCGGGGATTTTATTCCGTTTGGACTCCGTTCCAAAATCAGATCTGAAAAGAGTCAAAAACACAGAAAAAACATGAAGTGGCACTTGGCACTGAATTAATAAGTTAGTCCCAAAAAAGATAAAAGAGGTATATAAAACATCCAAAGTTGACAAGATAACAACATGAAACCATCAAAAATTATAGATACGTTTGAGACGTATCAATTGCAAAGTGAGATCTGAAGGCGGAAAGTGCAACGAAGTAAAATTGTAAGGCTGAAAATATGATGTGAAGTAGACCCGGGGGCCATAGTGTTCACCTGAGGCTTCTCTAAAAATAGCAAATATTACGGTGGGTGAACAAATTACTATCGAGCAATTGATAGAACCGCGCAAAGTCATGACGATATCTAAGGCAATGATCATACATATAGGCATCAGGTCCGAGACAAGTAGACCGGTACTTTCTGCATCTACTACTATTACTCCACACATCGACCGCTGTCCAGCATGCATCTAGTGTATTGAGTTCATGACGAACAGAATAACGCCTTAAGCAAGATGACATGATGTAGAGGGATAAACTCAAACCAATGATGTAAACCCCATCTTTTTTACCTTTGATGGCAACAACATGATGCGTGCCTCGCTACCCCTTCTGTCACTGGGTGAGGTCACCGCACGATATGAACCCAAAACCAAGCACTTCTCCCATTGCAAGAATAATAGATCAAGTTGGCCAAACAAAACCCACAACTCAAAGAGAATTACAAGGATATGAAATCATGCATATAAGATATCAGAAGAAACTCAAATAAGATTCATAGATAATCTGATCATAAATCCACAATTCATCGGATCTCGACAAACACACCACAAAAGAAGATTACAACGGATAGATCTCCATGAAGATCATGGAGAACTTTGTATTGAAGATCCAAAAGAGAGAAGAAGCCATCTAGCTACTAGCTATGGACCCGAAGGTCTATGGTGAACTACTCACGCATCATCGGAGAGGCCATGGTGTTGATGAAGAAGACCTTCGTATCCGAATCCCCCTCCGGAAGGGCACCACAACGTGCCCCAGATGGGATCTTGCGGAGACAGAAGCTTGCAGCGGCGGAAAAGTATTTTTCGTGGATCTCTCGCGCAGTTTTGGATTTTTCGGGAATTTATAGGCGGAAGAGGTCGGGCAGACGAGCCACAGGGGGCCCACAAGCCTGCTAGGCGCGGGCCCCCTGGCCGCGCCTAGGGGGCTTGTGGCCTCCCCTGGTGGCCTCTGCCTTGGTTCTCACGTCCCCTGCGTATCTTCTGTTTCGGAAAAAAAATCTTTTCGGAAGTTTTATTTTGTTTGGACACCGTTTAAAATTCTCCTCTGAAAAGTGTCAAAAACACGGAAAAAATAGGAACTGGCACTTGGCACTGAGTTAATAAGTTAGTCCCAAAAAAGATATAAAATGCATACAAAACATCCAAAGTTTGACAAGATAATAGCATGGAACCATCAAAAATTATAGATAAGTTGGAGACGTATAAAATATCACTTGGGAGTACCGCCTCAACACCATAGACCAGAAAGAAAGGTGTGTATCTAGTGGACCTGCTTGGACTAGTATTGATACTCCAGAGTACTGAAGGGAGTTTCTCAACCCAACAACCCGGGGTACGCTGTAACAGGACCACGAGTCATGGTTTGATCCCTCTCAAAATCTCTTGATTCCCTCTTTTAGCGTACCCGATGGATCGCGGATGTGCTACCGCTGCCAAGTCAAGCCGGATGTGCTCTTTCTGACAATATTGCTCCATAGATGCTTTGGATATGTTAGTATCATTGTCCATGATAATGCTATGAGGATAGCCAAAATGGTTGGTTAACTCCTTCAACAATTTTACCATTGTTTCTGCATCGCAGTTGCTGATAGGTTCCGCCTCAACCCATTTCGTGAACTTATCAACTTCTACTAGCAGGTGGGTGTTCTTATCTGGAGACATTTTGAATGGACCCACCATATCAAACCACCAGACTACAAACATCCATGTGATTGGGATCATGCGCAACTCTTGAGCCAACACATGGGCCTGTCGAGCAAACTTTTGACATCCATCGCACTTGCGAGGCCTTCTGCATCAGCATGAGCCGTTAGCCAATAAAACCCATGACGAAAGGCCTTTACCACCAAGGAGCTTGAGCCGACATGATGCCCATAGTCGCCTGTGTGCATTTCATTGAGAATTTCTTGTCCTTCCTCGGGAGATACACAACGTTGAGAAAACACCAGTGTTGCTCCAACGATGTACCTCGCCCTTGATAATGGTCATCGATTTAGATCAAGAGACTATTTAGCGGGACTCGACTTCCTCAGCCGGGAGTTCTGCTCGAGTGAGATATGTTAAATATGGTGCCTTCCAATGTGGGGTAGCTCGAAGAGCATCCACTAGCTGTGATTCCAGGTTTGGAATAGCTATATCCTCTTCAGACGGTAATTTCACCGAGGGCTTGTGAAGGACATCCAAAAAGACATTGGGAGGGTTCGGCCTCTGCTGAGAACTAAGTCGTGATAATGCATCCACTCCCTCATTGAACCCGTGATCTATGGGATCGACTTGATAGCCATGAAAGTAACCCGCCACCTCAGCAATTGCTCGTTGATAAGCCGCCATCAAAGGTTCCTTAGAATCCTAGGTCCCTGAAACTTGATGCGCCACTAAATTTGAGTCGCCCAAACACCTGACCTGGCTGAGATTCATTTCCTTGGCCATCCTTAGCTCATGCAGCAGGGACTCACACTCAACTGCATTGTTTGTATAGGGAAACATGAGCTGTAAAACATAGCAAAACTTGTCACCTCATGGGGAAGTTAACACGACTCCAACCCCGGATCCTTGTAATTGTCTAGACCCATCAAAATGCAAGATCCAGTACATTTTATCTGGCATGTCTTTTGGAATTTGTAGCTCCGTCCAATCATTCATTAAATCGACAAACGCTTGATATTTGATGGCCGTTCAGGGTGTGTACTTCACCTGATGTGCGTCGAGATGGATTACCCAATTGGCGATTCGTCCAGTGGCATCGCAATTTTGAATGATATCGCCAAGGGGTACTGAACAAACCACAATGATCAGATGCTCCTGAAAGTAGTGTTGTAACTTCCGGCTTGCCATAAAAAACCCCAAAACCAACTTCTTCCAATGTGGATATCATTGCTTGGATAAGGTCAAGACTTCATTGATGAAATAGACTAGCCGCTGAACTGGATATTATTTTCCTTCCTCCTTCCATTCCACAACAATTGCCACACTTATCGCCTTTGAGTTGGCAACGATGTACAGGAGCATGGGCTCTTTGTCAGTCTGGGCGGCTAAAACCGGCGGCTCAGCCAGCTGCTTCTTGAGGGCTTCAAAGGCTTCATTGGCTACCTTGATCTTGTCGGGATTGGCTTCAATACCTCGTTCAGAGACGAGGCAGCCCAACAGCTTACCTGCAGGGACCCCAAAGACACACTTCGCCAGGTTAAGTTTCATCGGGTATAGTTGACGGTTATCGAATGTTTCCTTGAGATCGTCCAATAGTGTCTCCTTCTACCGAGATTTCACCATGATCTCATCAACATAAGCATGAGTATTGCGTCCGATCTGTGAGTGAAGGTAATTTTATACACATCACTAATAAGTCGCCCTGTGCTCTAAAGCCCAAAAGAAATAGAAACATAGAAGAAGGCACCAAAAGGGTTATAAAATATGTATTCTGTGGATCCTTCTTAACCATTTTGATCTGGTGATAGCATGATTATGCGTCCAAAAAGCATAATCGCTCGCAACCCGCCATAGAGTCAAAAATTTGATCGATACGCGGGAGGGCAAAAGGATCTTTGGGACATCCTTTGTTGAGATCTATGTAATAAAAAAAGATGAGCCATGTGCGATTTTTTTCTTCAGAACAAGCGCTAGGTTAGCCAACCATTTAGGGTGAAAAACTTCAACGATAAACCTGGCAGCTAGGAGCTCGGCTACCTCTTCTCCGATAGCCTTGCGTCTCTCCTCGTTTAAATGACGAAGGTATTATCGTACTGGTTTCATTATTGGATCCACATTAAGATGGTGCTCATCGATTTCCTTGGCACTCCACTCATGTTAGAAGGTTTCCATGCAAATATGTCCCGATTCTCACAGATGAACTCGATGAGCGTGCTTTCCTATTTAGGATCTAAACCGGTCCCAATGGTGAACTGCTTGGATGTGTCAAATAGGAAAAATTCAATCTGTTGGGTATCTTCAGACGGGTTAAACTTGAGAGGCTCTTCGGACTCTGTAGTCGGCTTCTTGAGAGGACTCATGTTAGCCGGGTCGACATTACCTATGTAAAACTTTAGCTCCTCAATGGCACAGACCGACTCAGCATAGGTTGCACCCCCTTCCTCACATTCCTGAGCTGTCTTCCTGTCTCCTTTCATCGTGATAGTGCCGTCTAGACCTGTCCTCTTAAGCTTGAGGTACACATAACAAGGGTGAGCCATGAAACGTGCATAAGTCGGTCTTCCGAAGAGAGCATGATGGGGGCTATATATCTTCACTACATCAAAAGTCAAGGGATCGACCCTGTAGTTGTGTTCATCAACAAAGGCTACGTCGAGCTTAGTTCGCCCCACGGGGTACGCCAACTTCCTCAGGACGATGCCATGAAAAAACAGTGGTCGAAGTTTCCAAGCTGCCGTCGGGGAGATTCATCCGCCTAAAGGTGTGATAATATAGTATGTTAACGCTGCTTCCACCGTCCATGAGGACCCTTGAGAGTGTATAGCCACCCACTTGAGGCGCAACCACCCACGCCAGATCTCCGGGGTTGTCGACTCCAGGTGATTGGCTGCTGAGACCAACAGAGATACTCGGGAATCGCCGGCTCGACCATGCTGACCGCTCGGGATATTCTGACCCGGATGTTCCTCTTGGCGTTTCTCGAGAACCTGGTTCTAGAAATACCACATGATATAGCAGTCTTCCCATGAATGATTAGTCGGCTTCTCCTGAGTACCATGCTTGGGACAAGGCGCCCTGAGCGCAGCCTCATAGTTGCACGACTTATTCACTCGGTGAGCGTTCTAAGGACGGCCGCTCCGTCGCTGGTTTTTGAAACTCGCGTTGGTACATCCCGCAGACTCTAACCCACCCTCGGGCCACATTTGCTTGTTGTGGCCTTAGCCTTGAGTGTTCCCACCTTTGAGAGGACGGGCTGACCCGGTGTTCTCCAGGAAGGTATGGCTTCAGCCAGCCTCACGCCAACTAGGTCTAACGCGGCGAGCCGGCTGGACGATGTTGGTGCAGATGTCCGGCTCGGGCGTCGCTTCATTGACCTTCCCGGTGAAGATATGGATCTTGCCGAAAGGGACCCGGTACCCGTACTCAATTGAGTCGGCATCGGGACCCCATCTTGAAACGTCGATGTAGATCTTGTCGCGATGACTTTTGGTCATATGACCCGCCACGTAGCTCCTGAACCATGAAATAGCTCCCTCTGAGAACTCAACTCCACCTTGTGATTGCCCCATGATGGGTGCCAACTGGCATAGTTTTTTCAAGGAAGATTTCCTCGTGAAAGGACTTAGTTGTGAGCCATCATCGATGTGTGGTGGCCGATGTCTACTACAAAACTTTATTCTTGCAGACTATGTTGGGCCTCCAAATGCAAATTTTTGTAGGACAGTAGCAATTTTCCCTCAAGTGGATGACCTAAGGTTTATCAATCCCTCGGAGGTGTAGGATGAAGATGATCTCTCTCAAACAAACCTGCAACCAAATAATAAAAAGGCTCTTGTGTCCCCAACACACCAAATACAATGGTAATTTGTATAGGTGCACTAGTTCAGCTAAGAGATGACGATACTAGTGTAGTAATGATAGTAGATGTAGTTTTTTTAATCTAAAAATATAAAATGACAATGTAGCAAGTAACAAAAGTGAGCATAAACATTGTTGCAATGCTT